>NC_057804.1:585962893-585976130 GCF_018294505.1 Triticum aestivum
TTATATGCGGCCGAACTGTTAGACCGGTCGGGCACGTAGAAGATGGAGAACTTGCCTCACAAGCCGAAGACTTTGGGATGCCCCGAGCTATTGGCAGTTATGAGCCCCTACGTTGGAGACTAGTTCGGGGGCTACTGAAGGAGTCCTGGACTAGGGGGTCCTCGGGTTGCCGGCCTATCTCTTGTGGGCCGGACTACGTGGCGGCACTGTATCCGGATAGGAAATCGTTTTTGTGCCTTGGCGGATACTCCAAGTCAAGCTGGAAGATTCGACGTACCTGTTCCCTTGACGTAACCGACTACGTGTAACCAAGTACCCTTGGTGTTTATATAAACCAGAGGGTTTAGTTCGTAGAGGCTAGAGAACATCTATTATGCTACTAGCGTAGGGTTTAGTTCATCTGATCTCGTGGTAGATCGACTCTATAATCCTCATATACACAATCAATATAATCAAGCAGGATGTAGGATTTTACCTCCTAGTAAGGGCCCGAACCTGGGTAAATACCGCGTCCCATGTCCCTTGCTCCCCATCATTCCTAGATCCACAGTTCGTGACTCCCTACCCGAGATCCGCCGTTTTTGACACCGACATCGATGACGCCGCGTTGTCTTGCGCCTCCAGTGCTTGTGACCGCGCCTCCCATGCCTATGACCGCGCCTCCCATGCCTGCGATTGCACGTCCCGTGCCTGTGTCCTCTTCCATCATCAAGGAGAAGTAGAACACAGGAGACCGCAGCTGCTTGGGTCCCAGGAAGGCCACCGCCGAGGCACCACTGGTGTACATAATCGATATCTTGCCCTATCGCCGGCCACCATCGTCCCCTTACCCAAGAGCCAACTTTGGTCCGTGCAGGACCCTTCCCCTCCGGCTGAAGCATCAGGCGGCGGTTCCACTCTGATGAGCGGTGGGAAAGCGAGCCGTCCTTTGCTTGTCATGGGAACGACGTTGGGGACCCGCCGCGCTGATCATAGACTAGTCCGGTTTCGTTTTTAGTTGAAAATATATCCAAGATGTAACTGTTTTCATCCGGTTTGTATGGAATCCGTCATGTTTACATGAAATCCGTCCGAGTTTGTATGAATTTCATTCAGTTTGTTGAAAAGGAGTTTGCAATGTATGCTATTAGCATTGGATGGCGGCCTCCCGCATCCGTATCCACGGACTGGTCCCCCCTGTCCATGGACGGACGCGGCAGGAAATTTGCGGGTCGCCGTTGGAGAAGCCCTTACAAAACTTCGACATGGTCAAAACAACTAATAAGCCGGATCTTGCTCGATTTAGCTGCACTCCACACATTCATGTAAAGCTTGATGAAAACAAGCAACTTTGGTCCTAGAAACCCCACAAACAGAGTAAGAAACGGCCTTTTACATTCAAGGGTACGAAATACAGAGTACACACCAAGAAGGTTGGACAACGATCAATACAACAACACAAATAAAGTCTTATTCTGTAAAGAACACAGTGGAGCCGTGGGCAATTGTGCTACTACTCTTGCCTGCTGCCAGGAACAAAGCTCTTCAGTGATCCTAACAGACATCAGGCACGTTCCAGGCCACACACCTTGCTGAATGTTGATGCAAGAACTGGTCTTTAAATCCTCCTAGTTATGTGACCCGTGCCTCTGTACACCTCAGTATTATACTTCCTCCGTCCGGAAATACTTGTCATCAAAATAAATAAAAGGAGATGTATCTAGACGTACTTGTCATCAAAATGAATAAAAGGAGATGTATCTAGACGTATTCTAGTTCTAGATACATCCCTTTTTATCCATTTTGGTGACAAGTATTTTCGGACGGAGGAAGTACATGGCAGCAATTGGTTGAATCTTTTGAACAAAGGAGCAGTGCAGGTTAGGAAACTAAGGGCAAAATAAACACCAAGCACTTTGATAAAACCAAAGAGCAGACTGCAACCTTGGTCTCAGAAAGTGTAGTGCAGTTTTCATGGCCGATTGGCTCAAAACTTATACCTTTACACTTTCTCATCATCGGCACTGCAACTGCAAGTTTGTGAACAGGAACCATCTCCATTATCATCACTGCTATAGGAAGCAACTGAAACAAGTAAGAAGGACCAAAAGTGTACAAACACTGAAAACAGCAACGAATAATTTGCCAGCCATAGGTGCCTCAGATAACCTTACAGAACTTCCACATGATTGATGGATCCTTTTAAGAGGTCCATTTCAGAGAACAAATCAGGATTTCATCATCACAGGCACAAATAATCGACCGACACACACGTGTACATCAAGAAACACCAAAAACTTGATAAACCAAAGAACAAACTGCTACCTCTGCCTCAGCAAGACAGTGCAGTTTCAACGAACAAATTCATAACTCTTTTCACTTTCGCATCATCGGCTCTGCAAGTTTGTCATCTCAGATGCAGGATATAACAGAGAACAAGAGAAAATAGAGACAGAAAGAGCAAAGAAACCATAGCGGATCTGAGAACAGAGCAAGCAGAGAAACTGAAACCCAAGTGCAATCCCAGCATCCTTCCTAGAATCTAAAGTTGTGGCATGTACGTCCGACCTGTCCTCCGTGCTAGAGATTTGCAGATACTAAAATTCGGATGAACAATTCATGACCTTGGCCTCATCAAGTCAATGTGCATTATCATGGCCGAATGGATAGGTTCCATGCGTCGGCTCTGATTTGAACTGTGTTGTTTCACATCATCGGCCATAATGGATAGGAGCAGACAAATAATAGGGAGGAAAAACTAACAAGCAATTCGAAAACAAGGAGCAATGTCGCGCCTCGGATACTCGATAGTAATTTGCTCGTCATTTGATTTATTTCATTATCTAAAAAGCAGGAAATGTCAGTCAACGGTGCACGTCACCAAAATCAAGGAACCACCTGCTATACATCGCTACAGTACCAAGCAAAAACCAAAGATTCTTGGCCAAAATGGACTGGAAAACTGATGCTAGCAAAAAATTCATCAAAACTGAAGTAAATCAACCATGCATGCATGGCAGATCAGTCAAATCCAAGAGCACTAACAAATAAATATGTCTTGAAATATAACTGGGTCTCAGATGCTTTGAAGAAATAAATAAATTAGCTCTTGTCATCTGTGAATATATACCACATCTCAAAAGCTGTTGATGCATCATCATCGGCCCGAAATAAATACTGAAAATGAAATAACATGTGAAATATTCTCGGATCAAGGTGAAAGAGGGTCACAAAACAACCGTGCTAGCGTGTTAAAAAAAGGCGCTGGTTAGCTCCCGGCGTCTCAGAAATTGTTTTTGCTCGTCATTAGCAATACGTATCAGAAAAGCAAGCGATGTCATCATCGGCGCCGGCCATGACCCGAAATCAAAGCAAAGTAAAGCAACCCATGCACGCATGGGAGGGCGGGCAGCCAGATCCAAGAACCGTAACTTCTCAGGAAAAATGGTTAGCCGGCCTCGGATACTTTGAAGAAAGTGATTAGACGTTGTCATCTGTGCATGCATAGCAGTAGCACATCTCAAAAGCCATCGATGCGTCGTCATTGGCCTGGTCAAAAATCAACAAAATCAAAGGACCCATGCAATGCATGCATGAAGGTATCTTTCTTTCAAGGCTACGTACGGATTCGGGGACACAAGAATGCATGCAAACAGTGTGTGTGGGTTCAGTCAGATCCAAGAACTGGATGTAGGCTACGTACGAAAGCTGGCCTCACACACTTTGAAGAAAGTGATTTGCTCTTGTCATCTGTGCATGCACAGCATAGCACATCTCAAAAGCCATCGGTGTTTCATCATGGGCCTTGCGAAAATCAGAGAGTAGTCACGAAGGTATGTTTCAAGTTTATTAGGGATTCGGGGACGTACAGAAAACACAAGAACCGACGCTGTAAAATCGAGTAGTGCCTCCGGTAAATAATCTGGTTGAACCATCACTTGGAAGATGGAACCTATGTATGGGAGAAAGTAGAAACCATCACCGGCACCCCGTGAAACGCAGGAACAACAACACAGGTGCCTCAAAACGGAGGCGGAGATCCATGCATGACGTGCCTACCCAGCGTACGTACTGCACGGCTAGTGGATCATCGGCTCGGACAAAACTCAAAGAAAACGATGGATCGAGAGATAGCTAGGCAGCCGCGAGTGCTGCAAAGAAAGGAAGATTCTGGCGCCTCACGATTGCTCGTCATCGGCCGGCGTGACTGCAAATCAAACAACATCCAAACCTCAAAAAGATGTGCGCCACAACATCTGGGGACGAAACCTCCACAGGCAGTGGAGTTGGTCCGGCAAAAGATCCATCTCATCGGCAGGCACGTCGGAAAGACTAGAGGAGGACGCAAAAGAAGGAACGAACGAAACCAAGAAGACGGAGAGAAGACCAGAGAAGTTCATCATATCAAAGCAAGCGAAAACCAAGAAGGAAGAGTCATGGCCATGGGCGAGGGCCAGATCCAAGAAACGCCAACTCTGCCACAAACTACACCGCACTGCACTCCTAGCTTGGGTAGTTGGGTGGATCGGACCGGAGAAGAGATGGAAAAGAATGAGAAGAGCCCAGGGCGTGCCCCCGTATAAATAGGGGCGCTGATCTGCGCCGGTCGACCGGCCGAGTCGTTCCGCCGGTCTGCCTGTGTCCGTTGGATTCATCCATCGGTAGACGTAGGATTTGTCTCCATTCAGCCATAATTGTCTCTCAGCCCGCATCTCACATGCGCACATGAAAAAAAAGATGCATCCAGCTTCTTCTCAACAGCTCGCGCACAGCTCTCCCCCACGCATCTTCCCACTTTTCCTAGGGTAGAGACCTGTGAAGTGCCCCCTCAACTCTCGCGCGGCGCCGGCGTGCTGCACCTGAGCCGTCAGCCGCCCTCACCGGCAACTGCCCTGACTGTACCGATCTACTCGACATCGAGCTCACAGCAGCACGATCCACCGCTCGCCGAACCGCTGGTCGTCGTTGGTAGTTTCGGTGGTCGCCGTTTGTAGCATCCGCTCGCCGACGCTCGTGGCACGCGGTCACTGCAACTGCCCTTGTTGCTCGCCATGGCGCCACCGGCCGGCTTGTAGCAGCGCCTGGTTGTAGGCTTGTAGCATTTGTAGTTGCCGGTCCCAGCTCTGTGCACCTACAGTTGTAGCATCCGGCGGCGCCGGTTCCAGCTCCGCCTATCTATGGTTGCAGCATTCGGCAACGCTGGTCGCCGCTCCACTCACCGACGATTGCAGCACCCCACGTGCGGGTTCCAGCTCTGCGTGCAAGCGGTAGTAGCACCCTGCGCTAGTCGAAAAAAATGGCCACTTGTCATTGTAGCATTTCTGATTGGCGTCGCAGCTTTCTACGTTATCGGTCGAAGCTTTCTGAGTTGCCGTTTGCAGATTTTGCTAGCGCCGGTCACAGCTATTGCTGGTCGCCCAGTGGCCGGCCGCATGTCCCGTCGCCTTTTCGATTGAAGCTTTTTTCATGGCCGGTTGTAGCTTTCTCTATTGCCGCCTGTAGCTTTCTTCAGTCGCGTACTACTGGTTGCAGCTTCTGCCATGTACGGTTGTAGCTTTTATCGTCGCTAGTGGTAGCTTCTGTGGTGGCCGGTTGCAGCACTCGTCGTCGGGCCGTCGTCCCCGACGACGTACATGCTCTGGAGGTATGTGGTGCAAGGATGACAGCGGTGGGGTGGTGGCCGCTCACAACGTCGCCAGCAGCCTTGCCGGTATAGTATATGGGTATCACGCTTCGTGGCATGCCTTGGTAGCCTAGAGCACAGATAAGAGCTTGCAGCGGCGGAGCTATGGGACGGGGCCGGCTCGCCGGTGCGTAGCCAAGGGGAGGGCGTCGTTCCGCGGCGGCGGCGGCTTGCCGCATGGAGTCAGGGGTCGGAGGGGCCGGGTTGTGCGGTGGCTGGTTTCATCGGATTGTCAATCTGAAGTCGGGAAGACGACAGAGAGAGAGAAGCGAGACATAGCTAGACATAGTCTCAGACGCACGATGAGATTGGATCGCAGGATGCACGTGTGACCGGCGAATCATTGGGCCGGCGCGCCGTTGTTAAAGGTTTCCCTATAAATAGCTGGGGTGGCAGGGCCACGGACGGCTGGCCTCCGTGCTCATCCCCAACCGACGGCCCGGATGCCTCTCCATGCACACTCCGAGGCCGGGAAGGTTCCTTCCTTTCCACGCAAGGCGAGATGGAGAGCTGGAGGGCGCCCCTCGGGATCCGCTCTCTCTTTTCAGTCTCCATATACGCTACCCGACGAGCTGCCACGGAGCTGGGAGCGCCTTGATGGAGTAATTTAATTTAACCATGCATATGGTTTACTGCTGCTTCTCTGGCGCTTTGTTTTGAAACTGGAGATAATATGGGCATATTTTGAAAGCAAGGAGAAGGTAGGCTAGTAGTACTGGTTAATTACTGTAGTTGTAATATGTAAATGGCAAAGTTAATTTGTGTGTAAGGACAGGGCATTGCATTCTGGGGTACGATTTGCAGCCTGCGTGTAAAAAGAGAGGCCACGGAAAAGGATGGGTTGAACAAGTTGAAAACCGAAGCTTAATTTCTCTTTTTCGTTTCAAAACCTCAGGACCAAATTTTAACGTTGTGGACCATGCATGGTAATAGTTTCCTCAACTTGGAGACGCATCCAATCTCCGGAATTCAACATCAGCCCCGTCAAGCATGCTGCAAAACCTGCGCTTCAATTTGAAGATCATTTCCTCTATTTTTTTTTGTATACCGGAAATCCAATTCTTATGTAAAGCGTCTATAACATCTGCGCGTACTTGTGTATTTCGATACACTAACAACTCCCATGATTTAACCTAACACCACCGCTAGAATAAACTGGTAGGTAAAACTTTTTGTAGAACCCGTACGCTAGGAATATCATTGCTCATACATGCATGTTATGCGAGTGTACGGGTTGTGGCATGTTCTTGATGGTCTGGAATACCACACGATTCAAAGTAGGCCGACTAAAAGGCAAGGCATTTGAGTAGTTTGGTTTTGCAGTTACACAACACACAAGCCTCAACACGAAACGTCTTATTTGATGATCTTTCTTTCAAATTACTGAGGTAACACACATAACCCTTGGTTTTGGGTCCGCTCGCTTCGGCGTTCCATCGGCCATTCGGCCGCATGGTGCAATCATCAAAGAAATTGGAATTTCATCAAAGAACATTAGAGGTAACTGATACATGTCCGCTGTGTGCAATGGAACGAGAGGACACGTTCCATGTTTTCTGCAGATGCCCCCGTGTTGTGGAACTGTGGCGAGCCATGGCGAAACACTGGAACTTGCCGGACCTAAATTCTGTAAGGCCGACGGGCATCGAGTGGTTGTTCAACGTGTTGCACCCCATGCAGGCTGATGAGCGCATGAGGGTTCTTATGGTGTTGTAGCGCGCTTGGCATATCCACAATGAAATCGTCCATGAGAAGAGGCCTCCCCCAGTGGAGGTATCATGCCGGTTTCTACTCAGCTATGAAGCATCCCTTGCTGCCATCCAGGGAGACCCGGACGGTGATCACATGAAGGGCAAGATGGTGCTAGCGCCCGAGGCGAGGATGGCACTGGCAAAGCATCAGGAGAATGCGCCAGCATCGAACATGATGTGGCACGCCCCAGCTCCTGTGCGTGTTAAACTGAACGTGGACGGATCCTATTGCCCCGCCTCTAGTGGCGCGGGCGCATGCATGATCTTGAGGGACAGCAACGGAGAGATCATATTTTTGGCATGCAGAAACCTTCTCTTCTGTGCAAACCCGTGCAAGCGGAGTTGGCGGCTTGTCTCGAGGGCTTCAATTTTGCTATGCAATGGTCTCCTCTGCCTGTGGACGTGGAGATGGACAGCCTGATTGCAGTGCAGGCTATCAAGTCAATGTTGGAGGATAAATCGCAACATGCGATGATGATTACTGAAGCCAAAAGACTTCTAGGTGAAAGGGAAAGTTCAATTGCTCATATCAGTAGGAGACAAAACCGTGTTGGGCATAGACTAGCTGAATTTGGTCGAGTAGAAGCTAGGACTGCCGTATGGTTAAAGTCAGGACCTGCTAATGTTCCGGAACTTTGTATGAAGGATCTTCCTCCGCGCTGAGCAATGAAATCCCTTTAACCCTGCAAAAAAAAGGAATTTCATCCACGAAGGCAGAAGCAGGAATTTTGAAGCAGATAGTTAGCAAAGTTTTCCTTTTCTCTAGGTTTCAGTAGACATGTCTCACTAATTCAGCCGCATGACAATATACCAATTCCTTTGGACCTCGTTGATCAATAAAGCAATATAGTTTTCCCTCAAAATAAAAAAAGACAAGGACAATTTAGTTGGGGCCGAACTGGGCTATAGCCCGTCTATGTTATTGCACATTTTGACCTATGCTTTGGGAAGCAACTAGTTAACGAGCGCTCCTTCGAGAGTCTCACAACGATCAGCGCCACTTGGCGCGCTCTCAGCCGCCCGCCATGTGTCGCGCTCTGGGCGCTCCCTCTGGATCTGATTTTTTTTATTTTTTCACATGCGTTTTCGGCTTTCTAAATATTTTTTCCAGTTTTTTTGTACGTTCTAGTTTTCCACCGGTCTTCCTTAATTTTTGGAACAAAAAAGATTTTCGAAAAATAAAATTTGCACGAAAAAAGATGTTTTCCTTTTTTTCTTTCGCGACAGTCACGGTCTTGCTTCCACGAAAGACACGGTTTTACTTTCGCGAAAGTCACAGTCGTGCCTCTCAGAAACGGAAAAAACGCGTTTTTTCCGTTTTTTTTCTTCTGCGAGTCACGATTTTGCTTCCGCGAGAGGCACGGTTGTGCTTTTGCGAGAGTCACGGCCGTGCCTCTCGGAAACAAAAAAACGTGTTTTCTGTTTTCTTTTTCTTTCGCGACAGTCGTGGTTTTGCTTCCGCGAGAGGCACGGTTTTGCTTTCGCGAGAGGGACGGCCGTGCCTATCGGAAATGGAAAAAACGCGTTTTCTGTTTTTTTCTTCCGCGAGAGTCGCGATTTTGCTTCCGCGAGAGGCAAGGTTGTGCTTTCGCGAGAGTCACGGCCGTGCCTCTCGGAAACAAAAAAACGTTTTTTTTGTCTTTTTTCTTCCGCGAGAGGCATGCTTTTGCTTCCGTGAGAGGCACGGTTGTGCTTTCACGAGAGGCACGGCCGTGCCTCTCGGAAATGAAAAATAACGCGTTTTCTCTTTATTTTTTTCTTCCATGAGAGGCACGGTTTTGCTTCCGCGAGAGGCTCGGTCGTGCCTATTTCGGAAAGGGAAAAAACCCATGCTCCCGGCTTGGTTTTTTCGTCTGTTATTTTCATGAAAAAATGTTCGTCAAAACCTATCAACATGGGATCTACTTTTGAAGATCTCGACGCGAGGAATCCAACGGTGAAAACGGTTCGAGATTTGGACGCCCAGTTTTAGAGATAAAACGTTTTGAATAAACAGATGTACGAAAAAGGGAAAATTTTCAAGTTGCGACAAGTGGCGCATATGCGCGCCACTTGTCGCAACCTGGGAAGGTGAGGGTGATCTTTGCAATGAGTACTCCTCAATTAATGATTTCGTATGTTTTGAGCCAATCCAGCCTAACACATGCAGGCTGCATTCCACTAAGCACGAATCACTACACCTTCATCGACACCAATTCATTGATCGGTTCTTGGCCGATCTAGAGCTCCTTTCAAAGAAACCAGAAAAGCTTCCATCTGCGCCAAGAGTAGGGACAATGCACTAGTAGGAAACATGCCAGTAGTCCCGATACATAAGGGCCTTTAGTCCCGGTTGTGTAGCCGGGACTAAAGGCCCCCCTTTTTAGTCCCGGTTGTGTTGCGAACCGGGATTAAAGGGGCTCCACGTGGCAGCTATGGGGCGCTAAGGCAGGAGGATCTATAGTCCCGGTTCGTAACACCAACCGGGACTAAGGCCGCCACGCGTCAGGCTCTGTCGAGCGCTGGGGTTTAGGTTTTTTTAAAGGCGGGGTTTAGGGTTTTTTGAGGGTTTAGGGGTTTCATTTTGTGTTTCCCTCCTTTTCTTTTTATGTTTACCATTCAACTCGATGCTAACTACTACATATAGTAATGAAGGAACCATTACACAACATCATCATAAATATAGAGAGAAGTGACCTCTCTTTCTCCGTGCTTTGGTTGAACAACAAGTTTTCATATATCTATTCGACGCTACTACATATAGTACACGTTCATGCATATATATACAAAATAATATCTCTTACTATCCCTAATATCTAATTACCAACATTCTGTACCAATTCCCAATGGTATTCTCTGGTTTTAGCTATGACCTCTTCAAGGAAGAATCCCGCCAATTCCTTTTGAATTGCTCGTACGCGATCCTTTGGTAGGAGTTTGTCCCGCCTCAGTTGGATCTAATTTAAAGAAGGGGTCAGTTGATGGTAATAAAATAAAATTACGAATATTGTTTACATACTTCAAGTTGTTGTAAACTTCTGCCCGTCTCACAGGTCATCTGGCGAATGAACTTGTAAACATAGTATCCACATAAATTATTCTCGTCTCCCTGCCTCGAGCACTTTACGAGAATATAGAGTTCAATCAAAATAATAATCAAGCATGATAATGGTATTGAAACTAGAATCAAAGAGATGCGCAGACCTAGTGCGATAATATCAGGAAATAAATGAAAAATGTCGATATAGTGCGATAATGATTGAAATTACCTCTGGAGCATTTTACTCAGGTCCGCCCACTCCTCAGGGTCTTTACGTTTCGAGTCCATGACAAGTACTCTTCCTGCGTCAAAACTAAATGACTAGCAGAATAAAGTGAAACCTACACACGCATAACTCATCAATTACACTTACCATCGAGTAAGCGAAACAGAATGTGTACAAGACAGTAGAACACTCACTTGAAGTTCAAAGGAAATAGTATTTCCCTTTTGGTTTGTTGTTCAAGTAACGCCCTTAGCAAGATCTTCTTCGTATCCTCGGTGTTGAATTTTACCGTAACTTCATGAATAGTATTTGGGTTAATGAACCCAATGTCATAGATTTGTCCTCTTTTGCATTCGAGGATCTTCTTTCTGCATAATATAGTGAGGATAATTATACATGCAATGAACGAGCTGAGCTAGAGACTTAATTACATAAATGATACTTACAAACAATAGCAACTATGGATAGATTTGTCAATCGTGTCTTGATTGTAGAACTGAAATAATTCTTCAAATGCAATGTAAATCTCCTCGTCTCCATTGAAGTAATGCTCATCTTTAGTTCCCGCAATGATATAGTTGGCCCCTTTCTTTGAGGCTTCCATGTACCACCACTAGTGCAGAAACGGGCTATAGTCCCGGTTCGTAAGGCCCTTTAGTGCCGGTTCTGGAACTGGCACTAAAGGGTGGGGACTAAAGGGCCCCCCTTTAGTCCTGGTTCAACACAAACCGGCACTAAAGGCCCACCACATGGCACGAGCCCGCGCCGGGGGCTGGGAGACCTTTCCCGGTTGGTAACACCAACCGGGACTAAAAGATTTAGGGGTTTTTGGTTTTATGATTTATCTTCCCTTTTAATTTTGTGTTTTCCATTTAATTCTTTTTCATTTGAAACATATTTTACGCTACTACATATTGTACACGTTATGCATATATATAAATAGAATTTCTCGTAGAACCCATATATATCATCAAATTTCTTGCACGACCATTCATGCATGCATATATATATATATATATATACAAGTTGGTATATACAATTTCTCCTACAACTTGCAGATCATTACATGGAGGCATTACTTCGGTAGCAGGTAATGGAATTCTCCTTTTGGATCTATGACCTGGTCGAGCAAAAATCCCGCTATTTCCTCTTGAATCGCTCGCACGCGATTCATTGGTAGGCGCTTATCCCGCATGTCCTTCATCTTTAAATAAGGAGATCAATATGCATGTATTAGTTGTGTGTGTGTATATTAGATAATGATGTAAAAATTATGACTAGTGTTCTGGCACACGTACTCATTGCTCTCTATCAGTTCTGCTCCTTTCGGACGTCATCATGTGAATATTCTCGCAAACGTAGTATGCACATAAATCAGTCCCCGGTGCCTGCTTCAGGGCCTTTAATTGAATAGAATTCAATCAGATAACAATTAATCAAGCATGATAATGGTATTGAAACTAGAATTAAAGAGATGTTAGCTAGCTAGCTAGTACTACTTAATTAATTACCTTGGGTTGATGCCATATCAGCTTTTGTTTCCATGGGCCATCAACCTGTTTGATGAACTTTTCCCAAGCCCTACCCACCGGCAAAGAAAATGAATAAAGGAGTTATTAATTAATTGATATCATGGAAATGACAAACTTAAAGAGGCCGACATATAGTTCGATAATGATTGAAATTACCTGTCGACCATCCCCTTCACGATTTCGTAGTGAGTAGTTTCTTTAAGTAGGGAGTCTAGTACTTCAATTTTTCCCTCATCAACTTGAATGATTAACAAGATCCAGTGAAAACTGCATGCACGAGCGTTTGCATGTATAAATTAAGCGGGCATGTGCATAACTCATCAACCACCCTAAACCCTATACACTTATTAACATCTAGCTAGTAAGCAAAAATAGAATTTATAGTACAAGAGAGTGTGACTCACCTGAAGTAGTAAGGAAGTAGTATATCTGGACAGGTATTTAGGCGCTTCAAGAACTCTAAGCTTTTCTGTGTGTCTTTTTGTTCCCATAGACGCGTCCATGTCTCTTGATTTATGGTATTTGGGTCAATGGACCCAATGCCAAAATGTATGAATTGCATCAATGGTACATGAATAAACCAAGACTACCGATCGAGAGTCCCTCATGGTGAAAGTGAGGTCAGAGTATTACTATGATGATAATGATCTGTATGTCGAGTTTACAGAACTATTTCAGTTATTCAATCAAGACACACTCGACAAATCTATCGTCAGTTGCTATTGTCTATAAGTGATTTCTTTCTGTAATTTAATTAAGTCTCTAGCTAGCTGTAGTGCTCGTTGATCATTACTTGTTATTATCCTCACTATATTATTTTCTGTGGTATTATGCAGAATGAAGATGTATGAAATGAAAAAAGCTGGATGCTATGGTTGAGAGCTTCTTGACCTCGTCAGGCTTGACCATAGGTTTGTCGCAGACATATTTTCATTTTACTTCATCCTCTTTAATCCCTTCTATGGGCTCGAGATGTAGGAGTTGATAAATAGTGACACCGGCCTCTTCAGCCATCCTTCTATGAGCGTCGGTTATTACCATCTGATC
>NC_057804.1:585976444-585980267 GCF_018294505.1 Triticum aestivum
TATTACTAGCTGGGGAACAATTTTCCTGCTTTTTGGCAGCTCCTTGGCTTGAGCTTGAGCTGGACTCCTTTTTTGTGCTTGATATGACTTCTTGATTTGGCGCTCATAGTCAGAGTCAACATGCAGGGGAGATGGTGCTTTAGCATACGAATTAAGTGGTGAATGAAATTCTCAGGTACAATCTCCTTTGGCGGTTTCGGTCCAAAATGGGCCCTCGGTTGGGCTTGCACTTCGGCTTTGTTTTCCTCCTCAGTCAAGTCGTAAGTCTGACGGGGAAGAGGCTTGAGGCTTGGACCAAATTGGTATGTATTGCCTCCTGTACTTGTACCGCTAGCCGCCGGAGCTGCGGCGACTCTCTTCCGCTGTTGCTTAGGCGGCGGAGATGGCTGACACGGTGCCTGACTTGGAGGAGGAGGACTGGCTGACGCGGTGCCAGACTTAGAGGCGAAGTAGTGGGCTCAAGCGGTGCCGGACTTGGAGGAGCAGGAGTGGGCTCACGCGTTGGCGGACTTGGAGGAGCTGGAGTCGACTGCTGACGCGGTGGCGGACTTGGAGGAGGAACCGGCTGATGCAGTGTCGGTGGCCTTGGAAAGACGATACAATCCTTTCTCCATAGAATGATGTGATGTATGGCCTCTCCTAGTGTGCGCTCGTTGTCACCTCCAGGAATATCAAGCTCTAGCCCCGAATATTGTGCCACCACTTCATCAACCGCGACACGAGCATAGCCAGATGGAATTGAATTGCAATGGAAGGTTGCTTCAGGGGGATTTTTATAAGCAACGTCGTCCGCCACCTTCATGGATATGTTCTTCATTTTAAAGGGTAGCTCAAAATTAGCGTTACCCATGATGTCATCCATAGGGTATCTATCCAGCAGTGCCTCATCGCCCGGGGCAGAACCCACGTTGATTCTCGGCGTGGATGGGAAGGTGCTATCCAATGCTGGATCTGCTAGCTGCTGCCGCTGCTGAGACCCCATTTCCTGGCTAATTTCGTCGATCTGCTGCTGCTGCCACTGGAAAGCGAGTGCCAACTTCACATGTGCTGATTCTAGGCCTTGAAGGCGGTCTGCTTCCTCTGCTCCTCCTCCAGCTTCCTCTTCTTCTCCTCTGCCATCTTCCTTCTCGCACGACTTCTGTAGTCGGTGTTCCAGTCCGCAAACCCCTCAAACCACGGAACAACACCTTTGCCTCGTGTTCTTCCCGGGTGTTCAGGGTTCTTCAGAGCGCGCGTAAGCTTGTCGTTCTCTCTGTTGGGCGTGAACACCCCCGTTTGTGCCTCTTCGATTGTAACAAGTAAATTGTTGGTGGCTTCTTTAAGACTTGCCCACTCCAAAACCTCGCCTATCTTTGGGTCCAACGCCCCCCATGCGCATAGAACCAAGTCCTGACCGTGGAGGGCCAGCTCAATGTAACTGGAGTGACCCCTGCACACACCGACTGTTGCTCAGCGAGATCCCACTTAGGCCGGGCCACCTCGTAGCCACCTGGCCCCAGCTTATGGTGCCATATCTTTTTCGTGGCATTGATCTTGTTTATTCTCGACCGTTCCTGAGCTACTTCCGATTCCTTGAATTTCACAAAAGCGTCCCAGTGATCTCCTGCCTTCTCAAGTCTTCCCTTGAATTCTGGAGTCTTCTTTCCTCCTTCGACATACTTGTTCCATATAGTTTTCTTGTGGTTGTTGAACGCTATTGCCATCTTCCTAAGAGCAGCGTTCTTGAATTTCTCCATATGCAACTGTGAAATGATCTGGTAGAGTGAAATGTGACATGAGAGATTCCCAAAGCCAATCTTTTGCTCTTTGGTTGACAAAAGTAAGATCTGGACATTCCTTTGCGGGCTTCTTCCATTCTTGAATGGGCATCGGGATTTGGTCCTTCACAAGAACTCCGCACTGACAAATGAACTTGCCCGCATTCTTCTTAGGCTCGAGCGGTTCGCCATTAGATTTGATGGCATTGATGTTGTACTTTACGCCATCCTTCAACTTTTTGGTCGAGCCTCGCACTGGCCTACTGCCTGTAGAAGATTTGCTCGATCCGAAGGGCTGAAAGAAGAAAGATCGATTTGTTAATATATATACAAATCAATTAAAACATGTGATGATCACCAGATGCTGCTTACAAAAATATACCTTGCCGGTGTTTGTTATTTGAAGATCATCATAGTTTTGGACTGCATCCCTTCGTTTTTCTTCATCGAATATCATATCACCCTCCCTGGTATTGTTCAGATATTGTGAGCCGTCATCTTCTTCATTCTCATCTGGCCGGCTCGGGGAGCATATGATCTCGAACATAGTCTCTTCTCCTTCTCTGTCGGCATTGTCCGCCATAGCTTTTATTTAACTAATCCAGAAGAAATATAAAATAATTTGGTATGCATCTCGAATAATAGTAGATAATTGATATGCATCTGGAATAATAGTAGATAATAGATATGCATCTCGAAAGATAAAACTGAATCACAGTAGACAATATGCATCATCGAATATAATCTCGAATGCATCATTTCGAATATTATCGAATAATATAATCTTGAATACATCGTCTCGAATATCTCAAATACATCACTAGCTAATGCAGATCAAATACTATCGAATAATCTAGTTGAGTCGCGGTGGACACCCAAAGAGAAGGAACCACCACATGATCATAGCTCCAGTGAGATCCCTGAAGAACCTGCCAGGTATTGGAGAACCTGACGTCCAACACAACCATGTAGCAACGGATGTGCTCGTCCTTCCTCCCTGACATGGTGACGTACCACCTCCACGGGGGACGCCAGCCTCTGCACCTAATGTGTCCCACACGACCGCCACCAAAGAATCTCCGGGTCGACGAATAGACCAGTGTTCCTCACCAAGATGCATGCCCTTGAAGGTAGCACCTCCCAGTGCCAGGCCAGCGGAGCCCAGTCCCGAACATGGTGCCTCTGAAGCAGGATGTTGTCGTGAACGGGTCGACGACGAGGATGTGGGCCGAGCAATGTTGACGTCGATAACAAATTCTATGAAAATATGTAACATTTTTTAATTGTTTGGCTTGGAACATGATTCAGAATCATAACAGACTCTCTTAACCTTTAAGGGATTTAACAAAATGGTGCCATTCTGGATGTGCAGAAGATGGTTCATATTTTTCCTGATCTCATCTACCCTTTTATATGTCACGTTATCTATTGTCAAAGGATTCAAGATAACCATGGATTCATCCTTAGCCGGAAGTAACAGGCGCATAATGGTACAAAGCTCTCCAAGTTGTTTTGGAACAGAGTCCCGGATAGGATAATTAGCTTTTTGGTACAAAGTTCAACAAGAGCCTTCCGAATATCACTATTTGGATGGCCTTTGCTGAAATTCGTACCAAAAAGTGAATTATTCTATCCGAAACTCCGTTCCAAAAACAACTTTGAAGAGATTCGTAGCATCATACATCTGTTACTTCGGGCTAATGATGAAGCCATGGATTTCTTCAATACTTTGACAGACAACATGACATATAGAAGAATATATATGAGATCAGAAGAAAAAATTGGATCAACTTGTGCACATCCATAATGGCGGCATTCTTATGTCAAAATTCAAACTTTGACATATATGATCAAATGTTGAATATGTCGAAATTCAAACTTTGATATATGATCAAGTGTTGCATATGTCAAAATTCAAACTTTGACATATGATAAAACTTTCAGATATGATCAAATGTTGCATATATATGTTAAAATTCAAACTTTGACATATGAGCAAACTTTGACATATGATATCTAGCTAATTCATCTAACATTAATATATCTAGCAAATTCATCTAAGATTT
>NC_057804.1:586280551-586360747 GCF_018294505.1 Triticum aestivum
TCGATCTTGATTGTCTTGCCTTATCCTCCAATATGTCTCGCAGGTCCGGAGTGTTCCCCTGTGGCCTTGTGCTTTTCGAGCGATGCCGGGGTACGGGTCTAGTGAAGGGCCTTGAGGCCTCTCTGTCGCGACCACGGGGTGGTCGATCAGCCGTATTGTCTCCTGGTGAAGCGGGATCATATGCCTCCACCTCTAATCGGGGGAGCAGCTTACGTTTGGGGTAGCTTTTGGAGGGGCGTTCGAGTTCATGCTCTTCGGCCGCGAGGACTTCGGTCCATCTGTCGGCTAGCAGATCTTGATCAGCTCTAAGCTGCTGCTGCTTTTTCTTGAGGCTGTTTGCCGTGGCCATAAGCCTGCGTTTGAAACGCTCCTGTTCGACGGGATCCTCAGGCACGACGAATTCGTCGTCGTCGAGGCTTGCCTCGTCTCCGGAGGGAGGCATATAGTCCTCTACCTCTTCTTCGGCCGCTCTCTCATGAGGGCTGGCGTCCCCCTCCTCCTGTGCTGGATCTTGCTGGAGTGGGTTGTCTTCGGCGCTATCCGGTGTATTATTGTCTCCGGTGCCGGAATCCTCATTCTTGCTATGGCGGGATTTAGAGCGGCGCCGCTGACGCCGGCGCTTGGGCTGTTTCTTGGAGGGGTCATCCTCCGCTATTCCTTCGCCGTTCCCATCCTTTGGGATATCCACCATGTATATGTCGTATGAAGAGGTGGCTTTCCAGTGCCCGGTGGGCGCTGGTTCTTGGTCGTCTCCGGCATCGTCGTCCATACCGTCGATGTCCTCAGAGTCGTAATCTAGCATGTCGGTTAGATCGTCGACAGTGGCTACCAAGTGGGTGGTGGGTGGGCTCTGAATTTCTTCGTCGTCCGCATCCCAACCGTCCTGGCCGCAGTCCGGCCAGGCCTCTCCTGATAACGAGAGGTACTTTAGCGAACTCAAGATGTCGCCAAAAGGTGAGTGTTGAAAGATGTCCGCCGCGGTGAACTCCATGATCGGCGCCCAATCGGATTCGACTGGAGGGGGCGCGGGAGGTCCGGAGTCCGGCAAGGAGTCCGGCACCTCGGAGTCACGAGCTTCATGGGGGACAAGATCGGTGTTCGGCTCTATCGCCGTAGAGGTTGCAGCCCCCGAGGCGGTGTCTAGCCATCCATCCTTGGTCTGCGCAGCCGGCTCCGAGTCGAAGATCGGAGCGGGTTCGAGTGCGGCCTCCAGGGTACTGTCCGGCTGCAGAGCTAAATCATGCCCATCGTGACAGTACGGCACGCTCGGCTGTGGCTCGAATCCGTCGAGGATCAAGTCCCCGCGGATGTCAGCCGTGAAGTTCAAACTTCCAAATCTGACCTGACGGCCAGGGGCGTAGCCTTCGATCTGCTCCAGCTGGCCAAGCGAATTGGCCCGCAGTGCGAAGCCGCCGAATACGAAGATCTGTCCGGGGAGGAAGGTCTCACCCTGGACTGCATCGTCGTTGATGATCGAAGAAGCCATCGAGCCTATCGGTGACGACACAGAGGAACTCTCAATGAAAGCACCAATGTCGGTGTCAAAACCGGCGGATCTCGGGTAGGGGGTCCCGAACTGTGCGTCTAGGCGGATGGTAACAGGAGACGAGGGACACGATGTTTTTACCCAGGTTCGGGCCCTCTTGATGGAGGTAAAACCCTACGTCCTGCTTGATTAATATTGATGATGTGGGTTACAAGAGTAGATCTACCACGAGATCAAGGAGGCTAAACCCTAGAAGCTAGCCTATGGTATGATTGTTGTTCGTCCTATGGACTAAAGCCATCCGGTTTATATAGACACCGGAGAGGGCTAGGGTTACACAGAGTCGGTTACAATGGTAGGAGATCTACATATCCGTATCGCCAAGCTTGCCTTCCACGCCAAGGAAAGTCCCATCCGGACACGGGACGAAGTCTTCAATCTTGTATCTTCATAGTCTTGGAGTCCGGCCGATGTTGGTAGTTCGGCTATCCGGACACCCCCTAGTCCGGGACTCCCTCAGCGGCCTCACTGTCCTTCATCGCCTTTAGGGCCGCCTTGTGGCTCTCCTCCTGGTCGGCCAGCTTCTTGGCCAGGCGGTCGCGCTCCTGAGCCACGGTGCTGCACTCGGCCTCCTTGACGCGCAGGGCGGTCTGGGCCTCACCCAGTTGCTGACGCAGGTCGGCATTGGCCTCTGCAGAGACAGCAAAGAAGAAAAAACAATGAGAAAGAAGTCACCAGAAAAGATCCGGCCCAACTGCTCAAGCAGTTGGCCCGAATCTCGGGGACTACACCCAGTGGGTGCGCTGACGTTCCCCCACGAGAGATAGAAGATGGAACACTTACTCAGGCTCTCAGACAAGTCGGCAATCTTGTGAGTTAGCTCCCGGGCATGGGAGTTGAAGGCGGCCACGCGGAGGTTATGATAGTCCTGCAAAAAAGGGACAGACGAACAAATAAGGACAAGTTAGGTCCTGAAGTCTACTAGGAAGTTCCAAGCCGCCTGCTCAGTAGCCGACTCGGAACTCGGGGACTACACCCAGTGGGTGCACTGATGCACCCCCACGGAAGAATTCAAGAGCAAGAAGCAAAAAAGCGAGAAGCTTACCCGGATGGCTGACCGCATCGCCAGGAACTCTTGGTTATAGTTCTAAAGGGCGGCGGCCTGAGACTGAAGCCGGATCCGAACGTCTTGCACCGCCGCGTTCAGCATGGCCGTCCTGCCACCCGACGTCCACCCCAGCAAACTGACGCTCCCCGTCTCCAGCTCCTAGGCCGACGAGCTTGAGCCTGCCGCCTTCTACGGGTTCGGCGCCGAGGTCACCTTCCCTGCGTGTTGGCGTGCCGGAGATCGGACCATGAGGTCCGCACTTGCAGCCGGCTTGCCTCCAGCTGGTGGCACAGGCGGCACGCTGGGTTGGCCGCCTTGGTCCACTGCAGTCGTCGCTGGTGGAGCCGCCTCCTTCTCTGGGGTGACGATGTCGCCCTCCACCCTCTCCATCACCGGATGGTCACCACCGGCTCCCTCCGACGGCACCACCGGGATCTCAGGCGCCACGGAGCGGAGGGGGGTGACGAGCTGCGGAGGCTGGTTGCGCAAGGCTTCCTCCGACTGTGCTGCGGCTGCAGCATCCGCCTCGGCCTTGGCCGCCGTGTCGGCCTGCGCCCTTGCCGTCTTCCCCGCCGCCTCCTCCGCTGCCTTGGCGGCAGCCGCCCTCTGCTGCTCTGCCTCCCGCTCCTCACGCCCCTCCCGCGTGTTCCGTTCCGTCGCCACCTAAAGCTCGGCGCGAGGGTCCACGCGGTGGGTGCTGGTGGAGCCTCCCGCCACTCCAACCACGGAGGCGGCAACAAACCGCTCGAGATAGAGCGGAGCTCTGTGTTATACAAGACAAAGAAAAATCGTAAGAATATTGACAAGAAGTAAGAAAGAATATGTGAGGGAGTTGGCACTTACGCAGAAACCATCTGCGGCTCCTTCACCACCTTGCGGAAGCGGGTGGCCTTCGCGCTCGCTTCGTCCCGCTTGGTTGCCGCAACCGAGCCCTTGGGCTTCTTCGGCCATCTAGCGAACAGGATCGGCGCGGCCCGGCGATTTTGCTCGCCACCTCGGGTAGCCGGCATGGCAGACGAGCTCGCGTCCTGCTGGTCGGACGCCGTCTGGCGGCATGGGGCGACTTCTCCCTCGTTGTCGTCTGGCCAGTCCTCGAGGCCGGCTCCGAGCCCTGAGCCACCTGCCTCGCCGCCTCCTCCCACGACGTCGTCGTCCTAGGCGGCCGCCCCCAAGTCGGGGTCGTCCACATCGCTCTCCGCCCGGTCGAGGAGAAATTGATGCTCCGGCCCCGCGGCGCCGGCTGTCGGCTGGAGGAGGGGGCTCTGTTAGACAAGCCGATTGGTCAAGTCGGCCGAGTAGAACTCGGCAATAGATTAAAAAAGAGAAGAAAAGGAAACTTACCATAGGCAGGGGGTCGGCGCGGGAATACGGCTCCTTGCCGAACCGCCACTCATCCGTGAGCTTGCAGTTCGCAAGGTAGTTCACCATGTGAGCTACCTCTGCGTGAGGCATCTCCTTGGTGCACAGCCGGCTTGGGTCAAGGTGCCCGCTCATCTGACAGATCATCTGAGGGCGGCCCTGGAGCAGGAGCACCCGGCGTGCCATGAAGGCGGTCAGCAAATCAGGCCCGGTCAGGCCCTCCGACTTGATCAACACCCGGAGTCGCGCGATGGCGGCGGCTCCAGAAGGCGACAGCGACCTTGCCCGATAGGACCAGTTGGGCCGCTTCCCAGTCGGGGGGCCAGCTACGTAAGCCGGCAGGTTGACCCAGTCACCCTCCACGAAGATGCTCTTCATGTAGAAGTATGACTGTTGCCACATCTTCGCCAACTGGATCAGCGCAATGGGAGGAAATAGGTTGTCGGTCGCCGACCTCCGCACCGCGACGAAGGCGCCGAATTGAGCCGGCACGCTCTTGACGACGGTGCCGAGCTTGGAGTAGAAGAACTCTCCCAAAGCTCGATGGTGGGGAGGACGCCGAGGAAGCCTTCACACAGAGTGACGAAGGCGGACAGCAGCACCACCGTGTTCGGGCTGAGGTGGTGCGGCTGGAGGTTGTAGAACTTGAGGAAGGCTCGGAAGAAGCCGCTCGCCGATAGGCCAAGGCCGCGTAGGCAGTGCGAGCGGAAGATCACCCGCTCGCCCTCCTCCGGCGCCGACGAGATCTCCCGCTCCGGCGCGAGGCGGACCCTCACGTAGTCCTCGTCGGGCAACCACCACGTCTGTAGGAGGAAATCAATATGATCTTCGTGGACGTTGGTGCCGTCCCAGGCTCCGGCGCGCGCCATGGTGGCGAAGGGTTGACGGAGAAGGCGAGGTGATGGCGAGAACGTGACCCCGCAGCGGCGAAGCTGCAACGTAGCAAGGTGGCCGGAGGAGCTGCGCAGCGGCGAACAGCAGTGGCGACAGAGAAGGAGATGAAGAAGAAAATGGCAGAGTGGGAGGCGAGCGCGCGTGCATCTGCCGCTCCCCCTCCTCCCCTTACTTATATGCGCGGTGCGACGAAGCCGAGGGGGCGGGACGTGGGGGACGTGGGATTAACTGCGCCCACTCCCCCACGACATGCGATTATTACGCCTTAAAGGCGTGCGGTAACTACCGATGGAATGCCAACTATCCATTTTTGTTTGTGAAGAATGAGATCGAAGAAGCTAATTGTTGGAGTAAATGACCACGGGTAGCCTAACCGGCTCCCCCTGGCTCTTCAAAAAATATCGGGCCGACAGAGCCCTCAAACATCCAAGATGCAGGGCCGCCTTCTTCCGACCGGCTGTCCCACCAGCCGGCTGCTGGAAGGCGGAAAGGCTCTATGATCCCTCTGAAAGAAGGCCGATCTCCTAGCAGCCGGCCACCAGAGGGCCGGCTCCTAGCAGGCGGCCTGGCTCATGCCCTCAAAGTTTGCACCCACATAATGGCGATAAGATGGGGCGTGGCTACAGTGAAGCCTGCCACCCTTGAATCCCGGAGCGAGCGTGGCCACAGTGCGCCGTACGGGGTGGCCACTCCTCGTCCGGCGCGACACTGTTGCCACGTTGACCATGACATCACCCACGATAGGCTGTCAGTACGGCCCACAGGCGGCGGGCCCTTCCTGTCAGAGAGATACCAGAAGGCGGTCGAGCTTGACCAGTCGGCCTGAGGGGAGGCCGGCTCCCAGCAGCCGGCCCGCCCCCACCCTGGAAGTTTGTGCACCATTAAGCGGATAAGATGGGATAAGGCTACAGTGAAAGCCCGCCATCGGCGGCACTGTAGCCATGCTTACCCCGACAAAGTCATCGTCACCAAGAGCAAGTCTACAGTAACCAGCAGCCGACAAGACCCCCAGGCGGTGGGCCCAGCCTGTCGGCCGAGAGGCCGGCAGCCGGCAGAACCCACTAGTCAGCGGGCCCCAGCAGCCGGCGAAGAAGCCGGCGACTACAGACACTGATGGCCTGGACCCACATCCAGCTGGATTACCATTGTACCCCTAGGGGTAGGCCTATATAAACCCCCTTGGGCACCCATGCAAACGGTTGATCTCTTCGAGTTTTAGACACCACATAGAGAGAAGAGGAGAGCTAGCCTTGCCCTTCTTCTTCCTCTAGCTAAACAACTCAAGGAGCCTCTTGTAGCTGCTTGTTTTGATCTAGTGATCATGCGGAGACCCCGCAGAGCAGGACTAGGGGTGTTATCTCCTAGGAGAGCCCCGAAGCTGGGTAAGATTCGCCGGTGTGCATGTCTTCGCCTTATCCCGTTTCTAGACACCGGCGATGTCTTACTGGCTCCCACAATGATAAGCCACCTGTTGGCATATGTCGCACCTACCACCCGACACTAATTACAAAAAGTCAGCTATTGTTTCACTCAAGCTTGACATTGCAAAAGCATTTGACTCTGTGCACTGGGACTACCTTCTTGAGGTTTTGCGGAGATTTGTTTTGGGAAGAAATGTACTTATATGATTACCTTGCTTGTTGCAACTTCTTCTTCAAGAGTTCTACCAAATGGTTGTCCAAGAATTCATTCGATTAAACAGTTAACTTGCCGACTAATCCCTCCTCGTAGGGTCACCGAGTAGCCGATAAACTGATAAATCGTCCGATTAATTGATTAAATGGTCGATTAACTTACTGAATAGCATATTAATCCCTATTAATCTCCTACTCGCCAGTCAGTCGAGTAGCTACTAGTTAACAATTTCCATAACAATGGATCTAGCCACTCAATATCTAGCTTAGGGCGAGCCCCGAGACACGTTGCCCTTGCCCGGAGAATCCCACCGATGTTCAGACCACCAACCATCAAGTCTCTTTGTGAATCCCACTAGCCCTCCGCCCCACCATGCTCACTATCTTTTAGATCCAAGAGCCTAGGAACCGCCAGGAAGATAGTCATGTTGGCCGCACCAAAGGTCACCACCGAACGCCTGCAGAACATCTAGGCCCCACACGCGAGGGGTGATAACACCTTGAGCTAGGGATTTGGGACGTGTAGCATTTGGGGATTTCCCTCCGCACCTGATGGCTATGGCTATAGCACACGGATCCTACCCACCCTAGAGTCACAATTATATCCCTTCCAACCTAGACACACTACACATCTTCCGAGCCTCTACTTCATGGACTGTTCGAGATGGCACCTCTTGTCGCTTCTAGATGGACCACCGGATAGGTGGGTAGTCCGTTGCCGACATCACCCCTTGTGCTCGGTCTAATGGCGGCTCCCCTACCGCGTGGTGCAGGAGGGGTTCCCCTTGAGGGCCTGGGTGCGGGACATTCTCAACGTGCTCGGAGCCACTGCCTTGGTCCAATCTGTCAATCTTTAGAGCCGCCTTTGCCTCTTTATACCCTCTTGGATGGACCGGATGAGCTGCGCTGGTGTTGGACAGACTTCGGGCATTACTCCACGAAATCCGGCAATGTGGCCTTATTCCATGGATCCATTTGCGACCCCTCTTAAAAGCTCACCTGACACACTTGTCTTTGTCTACGGATCAAGTTATATGCCTGGCTTGCCCTGCAGGATCGACGCTGGACTGTCGATCGACAGGCGCGAGGCAATTTCCCTCATCACGACATCGACACCTTTGCGATCAGGTGCCCGAGGATCTGCAACACCTTCTAGTTGGATGCTTCTTCTCGCGCTCCATCTGGCATGAGATCCTCTCTGGGTGCAAATCCACCGCTATACCGCCCAACTCCCCGGTACCATTTGTAGACTGGTGGACGACCTCCATCAAGACGGCACCTATTGCTCACAGCCTGGTGGATTTGAAATCATCACAATGGATGTGTATTCGAGTCGTTGCGACCCTCCGCTTCACGTCTAGTGCATTTCAGGAGGACGCGCCCTTGTGGGCAAAGGCCACAACATTATTCTAGATAGTTAGAGCATCTTCAACAGGCGCGCTATAAACGCGCCGCGTCGAAAAAGTAGTGGTTTTAGCGCGCGCTATCGTTTCCGGTGCTCTAGCGGACGCGCAAAAATCGCGCGCGCGGCATATATAATTCAGCGCGCGGGCGGAAACGCCACCGCGCGCCGCTTATTTGCTGCACCCGCTCCCGCGCGCTGGACTCTCTAGCGCTCACTCTCACTCCACCAACCCATCAAGCCGCCGCCCCACGCCACCCCATTTTTTCCGGCGACCGTTCCGGCGCTTCCCCGGTCTCTTCCCGCGCGGGCGCGGCTTTCCTCCCTCTCTCTTTGGTCAGTGCCGCCGTTGCGCGCGGCAGTCTCCGACGAACAACGCCCGGCCTCCCACCGCCGCTTTGGTGCCCGCAAGGTATGTGTTTCTTCCAACTTCCACTTTTTTGCATGAAATTTGGTGCATGTTGTTTATAGCCTAGTTTTGAACATTTTAGATGAGTTCGGGCAATAAATCTTTTGAAGAAGAATTTGATATGAAAGAGGGGGAGGATCTTGAAATGATCCTAGCTATGCACATCAATAAAATACTAAAGCACGGTGGTTCGGTTATGGGTCGGCAGAAAATTTGGAGGGATAGGATTGATGCCTACAACAGATTGATGAGGCACTATTTTGTGGAGAATCCCACATACCCTGAGTCCTACTTTCGTCGCCGGTTTAGGATGAGCACCGAGTTGTTCATGCGCATTGCAGAGAAACTAGCGAGCCATGACCGGTTCTTTCAACAGAGGAGGAATGCCGCCGGAGAGCTCGGGCATAGCACCTTTCAGAAGGTGACAGCCGCTTTGCGTATGTTGGCATATGGTATTCCGGCTGATCTAGTTGATGACCACTTGGCCATGGGATGAGAGCCAAGCCATCATGTGTGTCAAGCGCTTCGCAGCCGAAATTGTGCAAGTGTTTGGCCCGGAGTACTTGAGAACTCCCAATGCTGAAGATGTCGCGAGGCTATTGGAGATGAACAAATCTCGCGGATTCCCAGGTATGCTAGGCTCAATAGATTGCATGCATTGGAGTTGGAAGAATTGTCCAAAGGCATGGCATGGACAAT
Source organism: Triticum aestivum (assembly GCF_018294505.1). Lineage (NCBI taxonomy): Eukaryota > Viridiplantae > Streptophyta > Magnoliopsida > Poales > Poaceae > Triticum > Triticum aestivum. The sequence continues at coordinate 586,289,543 of NC_057804.1, forward strand.
TCCACGAACAAAAAAAAATTCCACTATAATCCTTGAAGCGGTGGCCGATCATGATACTTGGATTTGGCATGCTTTTTTTGGAATGCCTGGATCTTTGAATGACATCAACGTTGTCAACCGGTCACCACTGATGAGTAAGATTGCAAATGGCGAACTGCCACCGGTGCAGTTTGTAGCTAATGATCGTACATACAACCATGGCTACTATCTTGCGAGTGGCATCTACCCAAAGTGGCAAACATTTGTGAAGCCGTTGAAAAAACCGGAAGGTAAGAAATATCTTGATTTCCAAAATGCTCACACGACGGCTAGAAAAGATGTGGAGAGAGCTTTTGGGATTTTGCAAGCCCAATTTGCTATTGTGAGAGGACCGGCTAGATTTTGCGATCAGAAGATGCTTTGATACACAATGCATGCTTGTGTTATCATGCACAACATGATCATCGAGAATGAGCGTGGCCAAGATGTAGACTACTCTTAGTATGAGCGCTTGGGACATCCCGTGCGAGTGCGGGAGGGTTGAAAGGTGGCCCGTTTTGTTGCCTCCTATCATGCCATTCGACGTCCGGCGGCGCATAATGAACTCAAGAAGGATCTCATTGAGTGGTGGGCTTGGAATGGCCGCTAAAGATCATCATGATTTGTGCGTTTGATGTTGTATTTCTCAAAGTACTATTTGTTTGATGAGTTGTAATAAATTGAACTATTCATTTAAACTTGGTTGTGAATGATGTTTGTAATTTAAAAATTATGCCATGTCTTTGTTTTCTGTGAAAATGCAACAAATGTGGATGCGCGGTTGCTCGTGCGTGCTGCATTTTGACGCACCGCTGGAGTTGCGCGCTGCATTTTGGCGCGGCTGCTGGAGCCAGCGTTGCGCCCCACGCCAAACCTAACGTTACGCGCGCCGCAAACCAGATTTTTGCGCGCCACGCGTTGGGTCCTGTTGAAGATGCTCTTAGTTTAGTTCTATTCGGGCGGAGCACCCCAGTTCATTCTGCTCATGCATCTACAGACGTGCCGATGTGTGTACACGATTCATGATGCTTCCTCCCTCCCAAACGTGTCCTCTTAAACTCCTATCAATGACGCGTTTGGGTATTCGAGAAAAAAAATGTTTCAGTAAGTTTTTTCTCAAATTGCCAAAAAGTTGCACTTGCTTGTTCGTCCGCAAATAATTTCTGAATTTAATAAGGTAAATTTTGCCCACATTTATGTAAACTTTTGTCCCAAAAGTCCCCCAAACAGAGTAAGATCCGGCTTTAAACATTCAGGGATACAAAATACACAGTACACACCAAGAGGGTTGGCCATCGATCAATACAAGAGCACAAAAACAAAGTGCAATTTTGTAATTGGAAGGTAAGTTTTTCTTGCTTTGGAAACAGTAGGGCCATGGCTTGCATTCATCAAGAGAAAAGTGCAGAAGAATTACAAGAGAGGGGGGAAACATTTACAACAGCATGGCATATAGGTTCTGCGTGCCACAACACTTTTTTTTACAGTTAAGGGCCAATTCTCAGTTATCGCTTGTGCTACTACTCTTGCCTGCTGCCAGGAACAAAGTTCTCGAGTGATCTTGTCGCAGACATCAAGGACGCTCCACGCCACGCACCTTGTGAGTTGTGAAACAGTCAGTTGAATCTTTTGACAAAAGAAGTAGGTTAGCAAACTGAGAAACACCAAACACTTGATAAACCAAAGAACAGACTGCATGCAGCCTTGGCCTCAGAAAGTGCAAGTGCAGTTTTCATGGCCGAATGGAGAGAGAGACCCATTGGCTCAAAACTCATAACCTTTCTTTTCACTTTCACATCATCGGCTCTGCAAGTTTGTCAACAGTAACCCTCTCCATTATCACCACGGCTACAAGATGCAACTGAAAACGAAGAAACAAGGACCAAAAGTAAGCAAGCACTGAAACAGCAAGAAACAATTGACGGCCAGTGGATGCGCTACATGTATGAACAGATTGGTGCCTCAGATAGCCTTACAGAAATTCCACATTGATGGACAGGTCCACTTCAGAGCACAAATCAGGATTTAATCATCACCGGCATAAGCATCGACCGACACACGCTCATACAACAAGAAACACCAAACAAACCCAAGAGCAAACTCGTTTTCCTTGCCTCAGCAAGAGAATGCAGTTTCCATGGCCGAATGAACATAGACCCTCTTTTTCACTTTCACATAATCAGCTCTGCAAGCTTGTCATCTCAGCTACAGGATAAAACAGAAAGGGAGAGAAAACAGAGACAGAAAGAGCAGAGAGACCATAGTGGATCTGAGAACAGAGCAAGCAGAGAGATTGAAACCGAAGCGCAATGCAAGCATCAGGCCTGTCCTCTGTGGTACAGAATTGTTGGTATAAAATTCGGAAGAAGAATAGTTTGTGACCTTGGCCCGCCTCAGCAAGAAGAATGTGCATTATCATGGCCGAATAGCTCTGATTTGAACTGTGTTGTTTCACATCATCGGCTCTAAAGGATTTTTTCGAAAAGGGGCGCTCTATTACTTAAAAGGTTTAAGCATTCGGCTCTAATGGATAGGACCAAACCTTTTGTTTTTGACCAAAGAAGTGGAGCATGTTAGGAAACACCAAACACTTAATAATAAACCGAAGAACGGACTGCAACCTTTGCCTCAGAAAGTGCAGTGCAATTTTCATGGCCGAATGGAGAGACCCATTGGCTCAAAACATATACCTTATCACTTTCTCATCATCGGCGCGGGAGGAAACTAACCCGGAGCAGAGCATGCAAGAAACGTACGTAAATTCAGAATGATTTTAAACTTAATAACAAAAGAAAACTAACCTGAAAAGAGGCTATACATTCAAATGTTAATTCTCTCGATATTTAGCCGGCCAGCCTCAGAAACTGATTCGCTCTCGTCATCTGTGGCATATACAAAGCACACCTCAAAAGCCATCGATGTGTCGTCATCGGGGCTAATCAAAACCCGAGAACCATCTGATGAGAACAAAACGAAACACAGCAAGAACAATAGCCAAAAGGCCTCGGATGGGATGCTATACGTGTCGATAAATTGAAAAGAAGAGGGGTGCTATACGTATTATGGCATTGCCGCGCCTCGGATGCCCGATAATTTTCTCGTCATTTAACTTAATTGTTATCTGAAAAGCAAGCAGTGTGGCCATCGGCGAACGTCACGGAAATCAAAGAAGTAGCTACAGTACCAACCACCAAAAGCCAAAGATTCTTCGTCAAAATGGACCGGGAAACCATTGCCGCGTACGTCAAGGTGGCGAGAAATTCGTCGAAACCAAAGTAAATCAACCATGCATGCATGGCAGATCAGTCGAAAATTATATTACTAGCTGGCTGGCATCAGATACTTTGAAGAAATAAATTAGCTCTTGTCACCTGTGCATATATATATATATATAGCACATCTCATAATTAAGCTGTATGTGTGTCATCATCTGCCCAAATAAATAGTGGAAATGGAAGAACATATATGAAATATTCTCAGATTGAGGTGAAAAAAAGTGCCACAAAAGAAAATAAAAGTGCTAGCTAGCTGTCTCTTGGCGCCTCGGAATCAGGTTAATTTGCTCGTCATTGATAATATCAGAAAAGCAAGCTAATATCAGAAAAGCAAGCTATGTCGTCATCGGCGCCGGCCATGACCCAAAATCAAATAACAGAGAGCAGCAAGTAAAAGTAGACGTACGGGCCGGGTGGGTAAAAAAGGGAGGATCAGATCAGCAGCGTTCAAGAAACGCATGCACGGTCTGGAGTCTGGACGCAAGCAAACCAACCAAAGGAGGCCAAAGTAAAGCAAACCGTGCAGGCAAGGCCAGCCAGATCCAAGAACCGGATTACCTCTCTCAAAAAATAGTTAGCCGGCAGGCCTCGGATACTTTGAAGAAATTGATTCGCTCTTGTCATCTGTGCATGCATAGCATTGCACATCTCAAAAGCCATGGATGTTTCGTCATGGGACACCGGCCTTGTGTAAGAATCAAAGAAGCACCCATGAATGGGAGTTTACAAAGGGAGGACGCACGCAGGCATGCATAACCATGGCTGGTAACTAATGTGGTAGAACCATCACTCACTTGGAAGATGGAAGAAGCATGCACGCATGCATATGTAAGAAACCATCGCCATCAACGGCCCGCACCATGAAACGCAAGAGCAGAAAAACAGCAAGAAAGCAGACGCGGACAAGCAGAGATCCATACTACCACATGACTAGCTACTGGATCATCGGCTCGGGCAAAAAGGAGAGATAGATAGCCTTGAGCGCCGGCCTCACAAAAATATACATGTTGCTCGTCATCGGCCGGCCGGCGTGGCTGCAAATCAAACAAGATCCAAACCTCAAAAAGATTTGTGCATCAACATCTGGGGACGAAACCTCCACAGGCAGTGGAGTTGGTCCGGGAAAGATCCATCTCATCGGCAGGCACGTCAAAAACACCAGAGGAGAGGATGCAAACAAGAAACGAACGAAACCAAGAAGACGGAGAGAAGACCAGAGAATTTCATCACAGCAAACGAAAGTAAGACAAGAACAAAAGAGTCATGGCCATGGGCGAGGGCCAGATCCAAGAAAGAAACGCCAACTCTGCCACACACACACTGCACTGCTTGGGTGCAGTGGATCGGAGCAGAGAAGAGAAGGAAAAGAATGGGGGCCGGACGTGGAGGAATGGGAAGAGCCGAGTGCGAGGTGGCCCCCTATAAATAGCTGGGGTGCCAGGGCTGCGGACGGCTGCTGTCCGTGCTCATCCCCAACCGACGGCCCGGATGCTTCCTTGCACAGTCCGGTGCCGGGAAGGTTTCCTTCCTTTCCACGCAAGGCACGATGGAAAGCTGGAGGGCCTCGGGATCCGCTCTCTCTTTTCAGTCTCCACCCTCTCTGATTCCTCTGTCAGGGAAGCGGTTACGCTGCCCGACGGGCTGCCACATAGCTGGGCGCGCCTTGATGGAGTAATAATTAATTTAACCATATATGGTCTTGGGCGCGCCTTGATGAAGTAATTAATTTAACCATATGGTTTACTGCTGCTTTTCTGGTGCTTTGTTTTGAAACTGCATCATATGGGCATATTTTGAAAGCAAGGAGAAGGTACTACCTTGGTCCTAATTTAAAAGTTCACTTTGTATTTTGTGTCAAATTTTAATTAAAGATTTAACTAACAAAATATTAACATATGTCATCAAAAATTATATCGTTAGATTCGTATTTGAACATATTTTCAAATTATATACTTTTTTATGAAGCAGGTACTTTACCAAAGTTTTCCTTTTCTCTAGATTTCGGTAGACATGTCTCACTAATTCAGCTGCATGACAATATACCAATTCCTTTGGACCCGGTTGATCAGTAAAGCAATCATGGTTACTGAAATTTCTATGAGCCCAGTTCAGCCCCTTAAAAGCTCTGCCTACTAATGCCTACTGAAAGTAAGTTGAGAAATTTAAAGAATTGGGTTACTCCTATGGGCCGGCCCACCCAATTTTTCCTTTGAAGCTCTGCCACTTCCGATCCAGCGAAAGCGGTTTTCTCTGGAAAACCCCATTTGCTGCATTTGAATTGACATATTAAGAAAAAAAAAATTTAAGCAAAAAGTAATGTTCAATAATTTACACATTCACAAAATTTAGAAAATAATACTGGATATTAAAATATATTCATGAATTTCAGTTGTTCACAAATTTTATAAAATATTCATAAATTGTTAAAAAGGGATCCAATATAAAAATAACTTATAATTTATCTTAAGTTTTTAAAAAGTTAGTGTATTGCAAAAAATATTCTCGTATTTAAAAATATTAATGTACTGTATTTAATAAATCCTGAATCTTAAAAGTATTTTGGAATTCTAAGAATGTTCATTCATTTTAGAAAATATTCACTAATTTAAATAAATTCTTTGGTTTATTAACATTTTGGGATGTTTAAATATTTATTATATTATTTTTGGAAATTATCATGTCTTTATAAAAATTCAGGTATTTTAAAATTTTGTCATGAATTTTTAAAAGGTGTATAGGGACAAAAAGGAAAAAAGGACAACAAAAACGCAAAAAGAAAAACAAGTGAAAGAAAAGAACCCCCTGGAAGAAAAAGACGAAAGGGGAAAACGTGACAGAATCAAATAATAAAAATACATCAATAAACAGTGCATTCCCTGTGTATAACAGAGGAAATCGAAAGAGATGTTTACACATGCACGCGTAAACGGGCCTGGTCCATAGAGCTTGCTCTGTGGGATTTCTCGATAGAACTTCGTAGTGGCATCAAACAGTGAACTCCTGAAATCATTAATTAAGGAGTACTCCTTGCAAAGATCACTTCTAACTTCTCGGGTTGCTATAAGTGGCCGCCATTTATCGCAACCTGGAATTTATCTCTTTTTCATAGATCTGTTTATTCAAAATGTTTTATCTCTTAAACCGTGCGTCTAAATCTCGAAACATTTTCACCATTGGATTCCTTGCGTTGAGATCTTCAAAACTAGATCCCATGTTGATAGGTCTTGATGAACTTCTTTTTGCAAAAAAGACGAAAAAACCAAGGGCCTCTTTTATTCGTAGGATTTTGAAAACGTAGGAACAGGAAAAGTATAGGATTGGAATGACGTGCCCACTTGAATCCTATATGATTAGCATTGAGTGTTTGATGGCACAGGAAAAACAAAAGAATTATAAAAAAAGGTTGGAGTGAATGTCAGATTTTCTATGAAATGTGGTACAAAAGATTTTATGGGAAAAATCCTATGTGATTCAATCATATAATCAAAGGACCAAAATAGAAAAAAAAACTTCAGGATTTCAATCCTCCAGAAATCCTATAAAATTCCTTTGAATCAAAGCAGCCCAAATCAGGAAGCACATTTTTTTTCCTTTTTCGAAAGAGGCACGGTCGCGAAAGCACAATCGTGCCTCTCGCAAAAACAAAACCATACCTCTCGCGGAAGCGAAAAAAAAGCACATTTTTTTCGAAAAACATTTGTCCAAAAGCTAAGGAAGACCGATAGAAAACGGAAAATTAAAAAAAAAAACAAGAAACCCCGGTTTAAAAGCCAAAAACGCGTGTGGAAAATAAAAAAAAACATAACCTGGAGGAAGCGTCCAGAGCACGACACATGACAGCAGCTGAGAGCGCGTCAATGGCGCACTATCAGCCCACCCACAAATGATCGTTGCGAGGCTCCGGAAGGAGCGCTGGTCAACTAGTTGCTCCAGGAAACTCCTCCAGAACGTGTGTAACTCACTTGCTACGTGTTGTAAGGCGCAGTTTCCTATTTGCTGCATTCTGCGGCAAAAGTGCCGTTGAATCGCACAACAGCGACCGAGCTGGGCTGGCCCATTTAAAGCGAGGAAAGGTGGACCTTGGATCCCGTTTTGCGAGCCGTCTAGAAGGTTCTTAACTGCTTCCAATTTGTTTTGCTTTTCATGTTTGTTTCTAGTGTCGGTTTTCTTTCACTTTCTTTCTTTCTTTTTCCTTTTTTTTAGAAAATTTACCTTGTTAAAAAAAGTTTGAAATTTCTAACTTTGTTCATGTTTAAAAAATTAATAAGGTTTGGGGTTTTCAAACGTTTGTGACATTGTTAAATGGCGTGGTAGTTAGATGTGACATTGCGAACTCTCCTCTAAATAGGAGCTGGTCACGCCCAGCATTTGCTTACACAATCCTATAATATATTTATCCCGTGGCCACGCACAAGAAACTAAAAAATAAAACAAAAAATTGACAGTAAGCGGCCGAAACCAACGAAGTCAAGAAAAATAATGCTGGTAAACGGCCAGCCAATACCAACAAAAGTCGTCTTGTGCATTTCACATGGTGATGGCGCACAGGAACGTGTAAACGGCTGGTACCCGACCAATCCCGCACACGCACGCATCTCCATAGCCGTACGTCATGCACGAGCTTCATTGCAGGCTGCAACTGAGGACGTCGATTTGCGCTTGGAAACGAACAGGGTTTGATTCTCTTCATTCATTCACGTCGTGGAAGAGCGGCGGGTTAGTAACACACTTCTAAAAAAAGGCTCATTTGTCTCGATTCATAAGACCATTTGTCCCGGTTCGGGAACCGGGACTAAATGTCGGTACTAAAGCCCAATACTTTTAGTCCCGGTTCTTATACAAACCGGGACAGATGGGGCTCCACGTGGCCGCTGCGGCTTGCCTAGCCAGGAAGGTCTTTTGTTCCGGTCGGTAGCACCAACCGGGATCAATAAGACTCCACGCGTCAGCACTTCAGGGGTTGGGGTATTTGTTTTTTTAAGGAGGGGGGGGGGGTGGGTTGGGGGGCTCCACGTCATGCACTAGCTAATAAATAAATGAAGAGAACCATTAAGTACACAAGATCGTCATGAACATATACAAAGAGAAGTGATCGACCTCTCTTTCTCCGAGAGATTGGTCGAACAACAAGTTTTCGTACATCTATCTGACGCTACTAGCTACATATATACAATATAAGATCTCTTACAATCCCTAGCATATGATGTCAACTTCCATATGGTATTCTCCGTCTTTATCTATGACGTGGTCAAGAAAGAATCTCGCCAATTCTTCTTGAATTGCTTTGACGCGATCTTGTGGTAGGAGTTCGTCCCGCAGCTCCCAAAGCTAATTTGAAGAAGGTGGTTGTCGGTGTCAAAACCGGCGGATCTCGGGTAGGGGGTCCCGAACTGTGCGTCTAGGCGGATGGTAACAGTAGACAAGGGACACGATGTTTTACCCAGGTTCGGGCCCTCTTGATGGAGGTAAAACCCTACGTCCTGCTTGATTGATATTGATATTGTGGATGTTTACAAGAGTGGATCTACCACGAGATCAAGGAGGCTAAACCCTAGAAGCTAGCCTATGGTATGATTGTAATGGTTGTTGTTGTTGTGTCCTACAGACTAGAGCCATCCAGTTTATATAGACACCGGAGAGGGCTAGGGTTACATAGAGTCGGTTACAATAGTAGGAGATCTACGTATCCGTATCGCCAAGCTTGCCTTCTACGCCAAGAAAAGTCCCATCCGGACACGGGACGAAGTCTTCAATCTTGTATCTTCATAGTCTTGGAGTCCGGTCGATGATGATGATAGTCCGGCCGATGATAATTCGGCCGATGATGGTAGTCCAGCTATCCGGACACCCCCTAATCCGGGACTCCCTCAGTAGCCCCGAACCAGGCTTCAATGGCGATAAGTCCAGCGTGTGTGTAGTCTTCGGCGTTGCAAGGCGGGTTCTCCTTCAAGTTCTACGTACCTGCCGAACAGTGTCCGGCTTCCTCATCAATGTTGCGCGTCTTGGCTTCCACGCCCAATAACGGCCTTCCACAACGCGTCGCGCGAATGCGAAAAGCCAGGGTGTCTTTCATGTTTTACCCCCTAGTTGTGCGAATAATCTGCCTATAAGGAAGGCAAGAATCCAGATCCAAATCGCCATCTTCCTCCCGCAAATACTCATCGCAGCGCTTTCGACCAAGAATCCATTCCATCATGGACCGTCAACGCGGCTCCTCTTCTCGCGCTCCCAGCCCTTTGCCAGGAGATTGGAGGAGATGCTCTGTTCCGCACAACGAGCCGGTGAAGCTCCAAGCGAGGGGATATCTCCCTCCGGCCTTTATGGTTCCGGTTCGAGCCGGGCTGGCCACCTACAAAGGTGGGAAGCAAGCGGAGGTTACCCCAAGTCCCAACAAAGGGAGCGGGTATGCTTCGTCCCCTATCTTATAAGGGGGCTCGGATTTCCTGTACATCCATTCCTTCGCGGGCTCCTGGAGTTCTACGGACTCCAGCTTCATCACCTCACGCCCGCCTCAATCCTGCACATTGCGGGTTACGTAGCTCTTTGCGAGCTATTCCTGGGCGTCGAGCCCCATTTCGCGCTGTGGAAGAGGTTGTTCTGCCTTGTACCCCGCTCTCACGAGGGGTCCATATATCAAGTGGGCGGCGCCGAAATATGGCGTATTGCCGGGACCGGATATCCATCCGGGACCCCTAAGAAGGCGTCCGAAGACTGGCCTTCAGGATGTTTTTATATAGAAGACGCTCCGCTGCCGGACCCTGTTCGGATCGTCCTCCCGGAGTTCAGCAATGCTCCTCTGAAGAAACGCCTTAGTTGGCGTCCGCGGAGCCCCCAACTGGAGGAAGACAAGAGCGTCCATTATTTGATGGGCCGAATAAGGTTACTGGCCCATTCCGGGTTGACCATGATTGGAGTCATGGCAACATGCATTATGCGGGGGGTGCAGCCACTACAATACAGGGGCCACCCCATGTGGGATTTCAACGGGGAGGACGATGCCACCCGTCATGGCCGTAAAGGGCCGGATTCGGTCGAAGACCTGGTGACGATCCTGTCCGGCCTGTATAAGGGGGAGAAGGAGGATTTCCTTCGGATGAACCCGTTAAATGGGTTCTCCATGAATAATCCCAGGCCTTGGGTAAGCGAACACTCTGCGTGCCCGACCCATGCTTGTTGAAACTTAAGTTTCTTATATTGTGTTCTTCTTTCGATGCAGGAACTGCGCCGGATCGTGGAGGACATGCTAAGTCCAGCTCCGCAACCCGAGGATCCAGAGAGATCCCGGGATCCAGCCTCTGAAGAGGATCCGGACATAAAGGTGGAGCTAATCGACGGGGTGTTCCACCAGCTCAGCATGGACAATGCCTTAGTCGCCATCACGGCCGACTATCCCGGACTATATCCGGCTTCCCAGGTGATTGCGACCGAAGTCTTGACACCGTCATTCCTTCCTTGCTTATTTCTGACCACTGTATATGATGGCGCCGTGCAGGAGGCGCCCCTAGGGCGAGAAGCCGAGCCCGCGGTGGCTGACCAACAGAGGCCAGTCCAGACCAGTAGGCGGAAGAGGAGCGCGGCGCGGACTGAAACGTCGCCGCAAAGGTGTAGCTCACAATTCATTATTTAGAGCAACGTTCCTAGGAAGCGTTTGAGTGCTCATGACTTTTGTAGGGAGAAAAGCGCCCGCCGGACTGCGGGCGTGAAGGTTGCCAATCCAACCTCTACCAGCCAGGCTCCAGCACCTGGTCTGGAGGAGGAGGCGTGCGCAAGGCGCGAGCCGGACGTTCCTCCGACGGAGGATGCCGACAGACTGTCCGCCACCAAATCTGAGGTGGAGAGTGCCATGAATCACAGGCGCCGCCGGACAGTATTTCGTGACGCGTGCTTCTCCCCCGAGGCGTTGAATGCCTTTAATGCGGGGGACGCGCACCTTCGTGCTGCTCAAGATGGTTTTACCAGAGCCACGGAGCAGTATGTAAAAGACATACGGGTAAGAGAATTTAATAGTTGTATATGCCAGTAGCCCCCGAGACTTAAAGTAGTTATATTAACTGATTTAAGGATCATATGAAACATAGGATCTTACCGAGAAGAATACCCAACTGCCTCAGGAGTTGCAGGAGTGCAAGGCCCAACTTGAGGCCGCACTCTCTGGCGCAGGAGGAAACACAGGGACCTCTCCTGGTTACGCATTATTTTAGAAAGATAAGTAGCGTTTGGCCTTTGCGCAAGTCTAAAAAATGACGTTGCAGGTGCTGCCGGACAAGATCCGGACAGGCAAGAACTTCTGCGCCAACTGATGGCCGGCGAGAGGGTGCTGCATAAGGTGCAACATGAAAGGAACAAGCTCCAGGATGCCCATGCCCAGCTTGGAGAAGAGCTGAAAGGCGTTCGGGCCGAGCTGTCGGGCTCCGTTAAGGAGAATCAGCGGCTTCGTCGCGGCATCTATAGTGAGTGCTTGAGCGAACTCCTTTGAAAAGAAGAGTTTGGCGAGGAAGTCGATTTGACAGAATATGTCTGCAGGTATGCTCACAGGTCGCCCTGCGGAGGAGATGCCCGTATCAACGGGTGATCAACTTCCTGAATTGTTGCAACTGATCGAACGAGTTCGGCAGGCAATGAGCGGCGTCATCCAAGCTTTATGGCCAGCCTTCTCCTTACCCGAGGGTCTTGGGGAGCTTGCGAAGAAGCTTCAGGGAGTGCGGCAGCGCTTCCATTTATGGAACATTTTGGCCTGCCGCCAAGGTGCCAGGGAGGCCTGGGCCATGGTAAAGACGCGGTACAAGAAGGCGAATCCCAGCCACATGGCCGAAGTCGGACTTGTGGGGCCCGATGGGAAGGAGATCCCTGTGAGTTTAGTATACAGCCAAGTAGAGTTGGCCGCTAAATTTTCCCAACAGGACTGTAAATTAGACAACCTGTTAGACGGGATTGAGTAAGAATACAATCAGTCGATTTGACAATGTATTATAAAATGACATATAAAATGCCTTCTAGCCGGATTGTAGATCGTTTGTCTTTGCCGACCTTTTCGCTTCGACCTCGGGACCCTAGAGTCCAGAGTGTGTCCGAATACCCTCTTGGTTATGAAACAACCGGGGTATGCATGGAGACCAGACGTAGGGGTCATTAGTGCTTTATCAGACAAGTGCCCAACTAGTTATGTTATATTACATGGGTAGTAAGAAACATCTTCCAGGGAGAATAGTTCCGTTAAGGGTTCCTTTCCTCTGGGGGTGGCATGCCCTAAAGTGCATGTCCGGACTGTGAAAAAAAAGCAGAAAAACATCTGGGGGCAGATAAATAAGTGGATAAAAAACCATCTTTTAAGTCACCGACCGAATATTCCCTTAAGAACGCTAGCTTTCGGCTTCACCAGTCTGAGGTACACATCCGGCTGACCCGGCAGTAACAATCGCAGAGGTGCTCCCTTTACCTCCTAGCCGAACAATCGGGAACGTAGGGGTAAGCACAGGATCCAGGCAACCCAGCTTGGCCAAAACTTAAGTCATATCGATGCATATAATGGTGAATAAAAGTACATGTGGAGGCTTGACACATGTGCTGGACATGAAGCCCTTATAATTAAGCTTCTGGTAAAGAAGCCCCCATGTATAATGAGTGCGGATAGCACATCAATTGCGCGCGAATGATGCGCAAGTAGGCCTTTTAAGGCTTTGATGAATAGGGTTGAGAAGAAAAAGATAAACAAAAGGCAGCTGAAGTAAAAAAAAAAATTGGACAGGGGGAAAGGGCCGAACTCTTAGTCCGGCGCTGGGCATAGTATCTTTGGAGGCGGGCTGCGTTCCATGGGTTCGGCTCGAGTCGGTTATCCGACGCATTTCGTAGACGGTACGCTCCGCCGGTCAAGACTTTATCGATGATGAAGGGGCCTTCCCATTTGGGCTTGAGCTTGTCCTTTTTCTTGTCCGGCAGGCGTAGAACCAGTTCGCCAACGTTGTAAGTCTTGGCCCGTACTTCTCTGCTTTGGTATCTTCGAGCCTGCTGCTGATAAAATGCGGAACGAGCCTTGGCGACGTCGCGTTCGTCCTCCAATGCGTCCAAGCTGTCCTGCCGATCCAACTCGGCTTCTCTTTCTTCGTACATGCGCACTTGAGGCGAGTCATGAATTATGTCACAGGGCAAAACTGCTTCTGCGCCGTATACCATAAAAAATGGTGTGAATCCGGTAGTACGGTTAGGCGTTGTCCGCAGCCCCCAGAGTACGGAGTCGAGCTCCTCTACCCAGTGCGTGTCAGATTTCGTAAGGGACCGCACTAGTCTGGGTTTGATGCCGCTCATTATTAGACCATTTGCTCGTTCCACTTGACCGTTGGTTTGAGGATGATAGACTGAAGCGTAATCGAGCTTGATGCCCCTATTTTTGCACCATGATTTAACCTCATCGGCCGTGAAGTTCGTGCCGTTATCGGTGATGATGCTGTGGGGGACACCATAACGGTGTACTACCCCAGATATAAAGTCTATCACTGGTCCGGACTCTGCCATTTTAACTGGCTTGGCCTCTATCCATTTGGTGAATTTATCCACCATGATCAATAGGTATCTTTGCTTGTGGGTTCCCCCTTTAAGTGGTCCAACCATGTCAAGCCCCCAGACCGCGAACGGACAGGTAATGGGTATAGTTTTGAGGGCGGTGGGTGGCATGTGGCTCTGATTAGCAAAGAGCTGACAACCGACGCATCTTTGGACTAAGTCCTGAGCATCTGCCCGGGCCGTCGGCCAATAAAATCCTGTACGGAATGCCTTTCCTACAAGGGCCCGGGCTGCGGCGTGGTGTCCGCCTAGTCCAGCATGAATTTCAGCCAGAAGGTCTCGCCCTTCCTCTTCGGAGATACACCTTTGAAGGACTCCGGTTGTGCTTTTCTTATAGAGTTCTCCCTCATGGACCTTGTAGGCTTTAGATCGCCGGACTACGCAGCGGGCCTCATTATGGTCTTCGGGGAGTTCCTGCCTAAGCAAGTAGGCTAGGAATGGCTCTGTCCATGGGGCGATTACTGCCATTATGTCGTGAGCTGAGGGTGTTGTTTCGTCGGCTGGATCACCGGTTATGTCAGATTGTTCTGCGGCTGCCTCCGGTTTGTTATTTCTGGACTCCTCTTCCCATAGTACGGATGGCTTGAACATCCGTTCCAGGAAGATATTTGGAGGGACAACGTCACGTTTTGCGCCGATGCATGCCAATACGTCGGCCGCTTGGTTATTATCTCTGGCTACGTGGTGGAATTCAAGTCCTTCGAACCGAGCTGGCATTTTAAGGACGGCGTTGCGATAGGCTGCCATTTTTGGATCCTTGGCGTCAAAGTCTCAATTTACTTGGGATATTGCGAGGTTTGAGTCCCCGCGCACCTCTAGGCATTGGATGCCCATGGAGATTGCCATCCGGAGGCCATGTAAGAGGGCCTCGTATTCGGCTGCATTGTTGGAGTCCGTGTACATTATCTGGTGTATGTATTGGACTTTGTCCCCGGTTGGGGACGTTAGTACGATGCCAGCCCCCAATCCGGCCAACATTTTGGAGCCGTCGAAATGCATAATCCAATTGGAGTATGCGCCATACTCTTTAGGGAGTTCGGCTTCAGTCCACTCAGCGACAAAGTCAGCCAAAACTTGCGACTTTATAGCTCGCCGGGGTTTGTAATTTATGTCGAATGGTAGGAGCTCAATGGCCCATTTTGCAATCCTGCCCATTGCGTCGCGGTTATTTATAATGTCATTTAGGGGTACTTCGGAGGCCATTGTTATCGAACACTCTTGAAAGTAGTGTCGGAGCTTCCGGGCTGCCATGAACACCGCATACGCTATCTTTTGATAGTGCGGGTAACGGGACTTGCAGGGGGGTTAAAACAGTGGATACGTAGTACACTGGTTTTTGAAGAGGGAATTTATGCCCTTCTGTCTCTCGTTCTATGACGAGCACCGCGCTTACTACTTGATGTGTTGCCGCGATGTATAACAACATAGGTTCGCCCAGGTTGGGCGCAGCCAGGATCAGATTCGTTGCCAATATGGCCTTTATTTCTTCGAGTCCAGCTGTGGCAGCATCCATCCACTCGAAGTGTTCGGTGTGCCTGAGGAGGCGATAGAGGGGCAATGCCTTTTCTCCTAGGCGGGAGATAAAGCGGCTGAGAGCCGCCACACATCCAGTCAATTTCTGGATCTGTTTGAGGTTTTTTTGGAATATCCAACTGCGATAGGGCTCGGATCTTGGCCGGATTTGCTTCAATTCCTCTACCGGATACAATCAAGCCCAAGAGCTTTCCGGCTGGTACGCCGAAAACGCATTTTTCCGGATTCAGCTTGATGTCATATGCTCGGAGGTTGTCGAATGTGACCCTCAAGTCGTCTACTAGAGTTTTGACGTGTTTGGTTTTGACGACTACGTCGTCTACGTATGCCTCTACTGTTTTGCCGATCTGGGTAGCCAGACATGTCTGAATCATGCGCTGATATGTTGCGCCGATGTTTTTAAGTCCGAAGGGCATCGTGTTGAAGCAGAATGGTCCATATGGAGTAATGAACGCCGTTGCGGCTTGATCCGCTTCTGCCATCTTGATTTGATGATAGCCGGAGTATGCGTCCAGGAAGCACAATTAATCGTGCCCTGCAGTGGCATCGATGATTTGGTCGATGCGGGGGAGGGGGAAGGGATCCTTTGGGCATGCTTTATTTAGGTCTTTGAAACCGACACATAGGCGCCAGGATATGTCCTTCTTTGGTACCATTACCAGGTTTGCTAGCCAATCCGGATGTTTGATATCTCTGATGAATCCGGCTTCCAATAGTTTGGCTAGTTCTTCTCCCATTGCCTATCTTTTGGGTTCGGAAATCATCGAAGAGCCTGTTTGACTGGCTTGAACCCTTTTAGGATGTTTAGGCTATGCTCTGCCAGCCTGCGAGGGATTCCTGGCATATCTGAAGGATGCCAGGCAAAAATGTCCCAATTTTCCCGAAGGAATTCTTGCAGCGCGGCGTCTACATCAGGGTTCAACTGTGCCCCGATGGAGGCCGTCTTTGTCGGGTCCGTTGGGTCGACCTGGAATTTTATAATTTCGTCCGCTGGTTTAAAGGAGGTGGACTTGGATCTCTTATCGAGTATCACGTCGTCTCTGTGCACCGAAGCGCGCAGTGCGGTGAGTTCCTCTGCCGCTAGGGCTTCGGATAGTGCCTCCAGGGCTAATGCGGTTGTTTTGCTTTCGGCACAGAGTGCTATGTCCGGATCACTAACGAGAGTGATTATCCCGCCGGGCCCAGGCATTTTGAGCTTCATGTACCCGTAATGGGGTACGGCTTGGAAAATCGTGAACGCCTCTCGTCCTAATATAGCATGGTATCCGCTGCTGAGCGGGGCCACTTGGAACGTGATTTCTTCGGACCTGTAATTGTCCGGTGAGCCGAACACCACATCGAGTGTGATTTTTCCGGTGCAGCGTGCTTCCCGGCTAGGGATTATTCCTCTGAAGGTTGTGCTGCTTCGCTCAATGCGGCTCCAGTCTATTTCCATTTTTGGAAGAGTTTCCTCGTAAATGAGGTTCAATCCGCTGCCGCCATCCATGAGTACCTTGGTAAGTCGAAAGCCGTCCACTATTGGACTGAGGACCAATGCGGCTGGTGCTCGGGTTGTTCGGAATTTAGGTTCGTCGCTGGCGTTGAAGGTGATGGCCGCGTCGCTCCAAGGATTTGTTGTTGCTACTTGGTAGACTTCGGCAAGACTGTGGATCATTCGTTTCCGCATATTGTTTGATGCGAAAGTCTCGAAGACGGTTGATACCGTACCGGTATTGTTGGTGTGGTTTCGCGGGGCTAGAAGCTCCTCGCCACTTTTGGCCACCTGCCGTAATATCCAACATGCACGAAGGCTATGTGTTGGGGTGGCGCCCTTGGTACTGTGAATTGTACAGGGTTTGCTGAGCCATCCCTCCAGTACGGTTCCGTTCCCTTTAAGGGGCTTCTGTTTTCTGGTTCTTGTACTTGGTGCCTGAGTGTAATGCACCCTTTTGTTGCGGACTGGGGCTATGTTCGGGGCCGGATTATCCCAAAACCTATCTTCGGTTTTCCGGAAACTTTCGCACTATGGATGCCAAGTCGGCGAAACGCGTGATTTCATGATGGCTAATGGCGTTCAAGATTCCCCTGTCCGTGCAATTGTTGCAAAATATCGAGATTGCGTTTTCCTCTCGACAGTCCTTTATCCGGTCCATGACCAGGAGGAATCTGGCCCAGTAATGATGTACTGTTTCGGCTGGCTCTTGCCGGATTAGAGATAGATCGCATATATCTGGACGGGCGGGCCTAATTGAGTCCGGGACCCTGCCCATCTCGAGGCTCAAGGGCCGAGAAGTTTCCGAATTTGGAAGCTTGGAAAGTGGAACGTTGTCCAACGAGTCCGGTCCGATGCCTGACTTTATGTTCAGTGCTTGATCGGAATCCGCTCCTCCGCGGGAATCCGGCATGGAGGGTTCGGTAGCCCGGACACGACTAGTTTTCAATATGGGAGAAGGATCATCGCGATGTTCCTCTACCACCGTGACGTGGTGGGTAACCTGGGGAGAGTTAATATCTCTCAGATCGGTTTTAAGCCCGATCCGATTGTAGTCTGTAGCGACTCCCAGGGCGGCGATCCGATCCAAGAGTTCGTTTACAGATGAGAGCTCTGCTGGATCTAACTGCTCGGCGAATTCCGAGTTGACGTGAAGATTGCTCTCGATGACACGAGAGGTCATTGTTGAAGCAGTGGCCGGACAGGCGGTCATAAGAAAACCTCCTAGCCGGATAGTTTGGCCGGCGGCCAAGGCTCCATCAGCGAAGATGCCGTCCTTGAAGACGGGAAGAGGCATCCTTCCTATCGGTGACGGCACAGAGGAACTCTCAATGAAAGCACCAATGTCGGTGTCAAAACCGACGGATCTCGGGTAGGGGGTCCCGAACTGTGCGTCTAGGCAGATGGTAACAGGAGACAAGGGACACGATGTTTTACCCAGGTTCGGGCCCTCTTGATGGAGGTAAAATCCTACGTCCTGCTTGATTGATATTGATATTGTGGATGTTTACAAGAGTGGATCTACCACGAGATCAAGGAGGCTAAACCCTAGAAGCTAGCCTATGGTATGATTGTAATGGTTGTTGTTGTTGTGTCCTATAGACTAGAGCCATCCGGTTTATATAGACACCGGAGAGGGCTAGGGTTACATAGAGTCGGTTACAATAGTAGGAGATCTACGTATCCGTATCGCCAAGCTTGCCTTCCACGCCAAGGAAAGTCCCATCCGGACACGGGACGAAGTCTTCAATCTTGTATCTTCATAGTCTTGGAGTCCGGTCGATGATGATGATAGTCCGGCCGATGATAGTTCGACCAATGATGGTAGTCCGTCTATCCAGACACCCCCTAATCCGGGACTCCCTCAGTGGTCAATACATATATATGAATGAAACTCAACACAAATGATGGTATTAAAACAAAATTGTGAATATTATTGCTTAGCACTTCAAAATCTTCTTTAGAGTAGCCCCGCTTAGAGATCGTCGCGTTGTAGATGTACTCGCAAATGTAGTATCCATAAAATTTATTCCCGCCTTCCTGCCACAACCACTTTACGACAAACAGAGGTCAATCAAACTGATAATCAAGCATTATAAATGGTATTGATGAAACTAGCTAGAATCAATGAGAGATGCACGGAACTAGCTAGTTGTACTTACTTTCGGGTGTGTAAATCGCAGCTTCTTCGGTAGTCCCGGAGCTTCTGCAGTGAACACTTTCCAAACCCTGCGAGACAAAGAAAATAAGTATTCACTTGATATGAGGAAATGAACAAAGTTGCCGATATGGTGCGATAATGATCGATTGAACTTACTTCTCGAGCATTTCAGTCATGACCGCATACTCCTTGGGATCTTTTCGTCTTGAGTCTAAGACGGTTACTAGTCCCTGCTCAAGCTCAATCTCTAGGAGAATAAAGTGGAAGCTGCGCATGCATGCATAACTCATCAATTACATTAACCTCGAGTAATAAGGGAAACAGAATATGCACAAGACAGTAACACTCACTTGAAATTGTAAGGTAAGAGTATTTTATATTTGTTTTGATTTTGAAGTAATAATTTTAGCAAGTTGGCCTCAACTTCTGTGGCATCATGTTTAACCATCCAGTCATCTGTGAGATTTGTGTTAATGAACCCAATATCATAGACTTGTCTTTTCTTGCATTCGACGATCTTCAATCTGCATAATATAGTGAGGATAATTATATATACTTGTAGTGAAAGAGTTGAGCCATATATAGAGACTTAATTACAGAAGTAGTACTTACAGACAGTAGCAAGTGATGATTATTTTATCGAGGGCCTTTTGATTGAAAAACTGGAAGAACTACTCAAATGGAACAGACAACAGATCTATTCCAACGAGGTCGTGCTCCTCTTTAACTCTCAGCGTCAAAATATCCTTCCCAGACTTGCAGGTGTCCATGTACCACTTATGGAATCTTCACATCATCATTGTTAGAGGAGGATGACCAGGTTTGACGAAAGGCCTCCCGTACCGGTATTTGTGTTCGTCCACCTCCATTGTATCAAAATGTGCAGAGTCGGGCAGGTAATCACTAGGATTGGTATAACCGGGCACCATCCTCGGATTATTAACAGCGATATCGCTAGACACCTTCAGTGGGGGGCATGATTGGTTCGCCTATTCGCCGAGCTGGGGAATTTTTTTCCCACTTCTTCATTCTTGTAACTTTTTCTCAGTTGAAGTAGTTCCCGACCGGCGCGCTTCTTGCGCTGCCTTTTTAAGAGCGCGGACATGGTTGTCATCCAGCGGAGGCGGTGGTGGTCGCTTAAGGGCATCCAAAGTGAGCTTCAATTTCACCACATCTATCTTCTCCTCCGGAGGTGGATTTTTCTTTGCAAAAAAGTCCTTCACCTGAGCTTTAGAGATCTTCTCGTTTTCCTCGTCGGTCCTCTCGTATGTAACTTCTCTAGAGGCTTGAGAGATGGACCGAATCTGTATTGCCTCCCACCTCTGGCTTTACTACTAGACGTCGGAGCGGCTACGGAAGTCTTCTTTCATTTCTTATGAGGCGGAGAAGAAGGAGGCAGAGTGCTACGATGCGCCAGAGCAGCCGGAGCGGCGTCGGCTCTCTTCCGCCCTTGCTGAGAGGCGGAGGAGGAGGCGGGCTGCTCAGACACGCCGGCGCAGGCGGAGAAGGAGGCGGAGTGCCGCCACGCGCCGGAGAAGGAGGCAGAGTGCCCTGATCACTCGCCGAAGGAGGAGGCGTAGGAGGTGGCGGAGTGCCCTGACTCACCGGAGGAGGAGGAGGCAGAGGCGTCCAGTTCGGAAGGTTGATGAGCTCCTTCCGCCATAGGCATGGAGTCTTTAGAGCAGAACCCAGTCGAGTCTCCCCTTCACCAGTAGGGTGGTCAAGCTCGAGCTCCTCAAATCCCTCTGTTATTTCATCCACCATCACAGCAGCATATCCTTCTGGAATCGGACAACAGTGAAAAGTTGCGCCGGGTTCAGGAGGTGCAACATGAAGGAAATATGCCTTATAGGAAATAATAAAGTTATTATTTATTTCCTCATTTCATGATAAATGTTTATTATTCATGCTAGAATTGTATTAACCGAAAACATAGTACATGTGTGAATACATAGACAAACATAATGTCACTAGTATTCCTACTTGACTACCTCGTTGAATCAAAGATGGTTAAGTTTCCTAGCCATAGACATGAGTTGTCATTTGCTTACGGGATCACACCATTGGAGAATGATGTGATTGACTTGACCCATTCCGTTAGCTTAGCACTTGATCGTTTAGTATGTTGCTATTGTTTTCTTCATGAATTATACATGTTCCTATGACTATGAGATTATGCAGCTCCCGTTTACCAGAGGAACACTTTGTGTGCTACCAAACGTCACAACGTAACTGGGTGATTATAAAGGTGCTCTGC
Source organism: Triticum aestivum (assembly GCF_018294505.1). Taxonomy (NCBI): domain Eukaryota; kingdom Viridiplantae; phylum Streptophyta; class Magnoliopsida; order Poales; family Poaceae; genus Triticum; species Triticum aestivum. Next base: position 586,310,815 of record NC_057804.1, read on the forward strand.
AGGTGTCTCCGAAGGTACTTGTTGAGTTGATGTATTTCGATATTAGGACTTGTCACTCTGATTTTCGGAGAGGTATCTCTGGGCCCTCTCGGTAATGCACATAACTATAAGCCTTGCAAGCAATATGACTAATGAGTTAGTTGCAGGATGATGCATTACGGAATGAGTAAAGAGACTTGCCGGTAACAAGATTGAACTAGGTATTGAGATACCGACGATCGAATCTCGGACAAGTAACATACCGATGACAAAGGGAACAACGCACGTTGTTATGCGGTTTGACCGATAAAGATCTTCGTACAATATGTGGGAGCCAATATGAGCATCCATGTTCCGCTATTGGTTATTGACCGGAGACGAGTCTCGGTCATGTCTACATAGTTCTCGAACCCGTAGGGTCCGCACGCTTAAAGTTCGGTGACGATCGGTATTATGAGTTTTTGTGTTTTGATATATCGAAGGTAGTTCAGAGTCCCAGATGAGATCGGGGACATGACGGGGAGTCTCCAAATGGTCGAGACATAAAGATCGATATACTGAACGACTATATTTGGACATCGGAAAGGTTCCGAGTGATTTGGGTATTTTTCGGAGTCCGAATTGGACTAGGGGGAGGGGCTGCGCCACCTCCTTCCTTCTCTCCTCTCTTCCCTTTCCTTGACTCCTACTGCTACTACATGGAAGGGGGGGGGGGATCCTACTCCCGGTGGGAGTAGGACTCCCCAGGGCGTGCCATAGAGAGGGCCGGCCCCTCCCCTCCTCTCCTCCACTATATACAGAGGCAAGGGGCACCCCATGGACACACAAGTTGATCTTTTGATCTCTCCCAGCCGTGTGTGGTGCCCCCCTCCACCATATTCCACCTCGGTAATATCGTAGCAGTGCTTAGGCGAAGCCCTGCATCGGTAGCATCATCCTCACCATCATCACGCCGTCGTGCTGACAGAACTCTCCCGCAAAGCTCTCCCGGATCGGAGTTCATGGGACGTCATCGAGCTGAACGTGTGCTGAACTCGGACGTGCCATACGTTCAGTACTTGGATCGGTCGGATCGTGAAGACATACGACTACATCAACCGCGTTGTACTAACGCTTCCCTTTCAGTCTACGAGGGTACGTGGACAACACTCTCCCATCTCGTTGCTATGCATCACCATGATCTTGTGTGTGCGTAGGATTTTTTTTGAAATTACTACATTCTCCAACAGTGGCATCCGAGCCAGGTTTATGCATAGATGTTATATGCACAAGTAGAACACAAGTGAGTTGTGGGCGATACAAGTCATATTGCTTACCAGCATGTCATACTTTGGTTTGGCGGTATTGTTGGATGAAGCGGCCCGGACCGACATTATGCGTACACTTACGCGAGACTGGTTCTACCGACATGCTTTGCACAGAGGTGGCTGGCGGGTGTCAGTTTCTCCAACTTTAGTTGAACCGAGTGTGGCTACGCCCGGTCCTTGTGAAGGTTAAAACAACACTAACTTGACGAAATATCGTTGTGGTTTTGATGCGTAGGTAAGAACGGTTCTTGCTCAGCCCGTAGCAGCCACGTAAAACTTGCAACAACAAAGTAGAGGACGTCTAACTTGTTTTTGCAGGGCATGTTGTGATGTGATATGGTCAAGACGTGATGAGATATAAGTTGTTGTATGAGATGATCATGTTTTCTTGAAGTTATCGACAACTGGCAGAAACCTTATGGTTGTCTCTTTATTTCATAAGATGCAAGCGCCAAATAATTGCTTTACTTTATCACTATGTGATAGCAATAGTTGCAAGAGAAATAGTTGGCGAGATGACCATGTGATAACACATTGATATAGATCAAGATGATGGAGATCATGGTGTCATGCCGGTGACGATGGAGATCATGACGATCCTTTGGAGATGGAGATCAAAGGCACAAGATGATGATGGCCATATCATGTCACATATTTTTGATTGCATGTCATGTCTATCTTTTATACATCTTATTTTGCTTAGTTCGGCGGTGGCATTATAAGATGATCTCTCACTAAATTTCAAGGTAAAAGTGTTCTCCCTGAGTATGCACCGTTACCAAAGTTTGTCGTGCCGAGACACCACGTGATGATCGGGTGTGATAAGCTCTATGTTTATCTACAACGGGTGCAAGCCAGTTTTGCACATGCAGAATACTCGGGTTAAACTTGACGAGCCTAGCATATGCAGATATGACCTCGGAACACTGAGACCGAAAGGTCGAGCGTGAATCATATAGTAGATATGATCAACATAGTGATGTTCACCATTGAAAACTACTCCATCTCATGTGATGATCGGACATGGTTTAGTTGATTTAGTTCACGTAATCTCTTAGATGATTAGAGGGATGTCTATCTAAGTGGGAGTTCTTAAGTAATATGATTAATTGAACTTTAATTTATCATGAACTTAGTCCTGATAGTATTTTGCAAATTATGTTGTAGATCAATAGCTCGCGTTGTTGCTTCCCTATGTTTTACTATGTGTTCCTAGAGAAAACTAAGTTGAAAGATGATAGTAGCAATGATGCGGACTGGGTCCGTGATCTGAGGTTTATCCTCATTGCTACACAGAAGAATTATGTCCTTGATGTGCCGCTAGGTGACAAACCTATTGCAGGAGCAGATGCAGACGTTATGAATGTTTGGCTAGCTCAATATGATAACTACTTGATAGTTTAGTGCACCATGCTTAACGTCTTAGAATCGGGACTTCAAAGACGTTTTGAATGTCATGGATCATATGAGATGTTCCAGGAATTGAAGTTAACATTTCAAGCAGATACCAGAGTTGAGAGATATGAAGTCTCCAACAAGTTCTATAGCTAAAAGATGGAGGAGAATAGCTCAAGCAGTGAGCATGTGCTCAGATTGTCTGGGTACTAGAATCGCTTGAATCAAGTAGGAGTTAATCTTCTAAACAATATAGCGATTGACAGAGTTCTCTAGTCACCATCACCAAGTTACTAGAACTTCGCGATGAACTATAGTATGCAAGGGATGACAAAATGATTCCCGAGCTCTTCATGATGCTAAAATCGACGAAGGTAGAAATCAAGAAAGAGCATCAAGTGTTGATGATTGACAAGACCACTAGTTTCAAGAAAAGGGCAAAGGGAAAGAAAGGGAACTTCAAGTAGAATGGCAAGCAAGTTGTCACTCCCGCGAAGAAGCCCAAAGCTGGACCAAAGCCTAAAACTGAGTGCTTCTACTGCAAAGGAAATGGTCACTGGAAGTGGAAATGCCCTGAATATTTGGTGGATAAGAAGGATGGCAAAGTGAACAAGGGTATATTCGATATACGGGTTATCGATGTGTACCTTACTAGTGTTTATAGTAGCCCCTGGGTATTTGATACTTGTTCGGTTACTAAAAATTAGTAACTCGAAACAGGAGTTACAGAATAAACAGAGACTAGTTGAGGATGAAGTGACGATGTGTGTTGGAAGTGGTTCCAAGATTGATATGATCATCATCGCACACTCCCTATACTTTCGGGATTAGTGTTAAACCTAAATAAATGTTATTTGGCGTTTGCGTTGAGCATGAATATGATTTGATCATGTTTATTGCAATATGGTTATTCATTTAAAGTCAAAGAATAATTGTTGTTCTGTTTACATGAATAAAACCTTCGATGGTCATACACCCAATGAAAATAGTTTGTTGTATCTCGATCGTAGTGATACAAAAATTCATGATATTGATGCCAAAAGATGCAAAGTTGATAATGATAGTGCAACTTATTTGTGGCACTGCCGTTTGGGTCATATCGGTGTAAAGCGCATGAAGAAACTCCATAAAGATGGACTTTTGGAATCACTTGGTTATGAATCATTTGATGCTTCCGAACCGTGCCTTTTGGGCAAGATGACTAAAAACTCCGTTCTCCGGAACAATGGAACGAGCTACTGACTTGTTGGAAATAATACATACCGATGTATGCGCTCCAATGTGTGTTGATGCTCGTGGCGGGTATCGTTATTTTTTGACCTTCACAGATGATTTGAGCAGATATGAGTATATCTACTTAATGAAGCACAAGTCTTAAACATTTGAAAAGTTCAAAGAATTTCAGAGTGAAGTGGAGAATCATCGTAACAAGAAAATAAAGTTTCTACGATCTGATCGTGGAGGAGAATATTTGAGTTACGAGTTTGGCCTTCATTTAAAACAATGTGGAATAGTTTCACAGCTCACGCCACATGGAATACCACAGCGTGATGGTGTGTCCGAACGTCGTAACCACACTTTATTGGATATGGTGCGATCTATGATGTATCTTACCAATTTACCACTATCGTTTCGGAGTTATGCGTTAGAGACAGCTGCATTCACTTTAAATAGGGCACCATCAAAATCCGTTGAGACGACACCATATGAACTGTGGTTTGGCAAGAAACCAAAGTTGTTGTTTCTTAAAGTTTGGGGCTGCGATGCTTATGTGAAAAAGTTTCAACCTAAGAAGCTCGAACCCAAATCGGAGAAGTGCGTCTTCATAGAATACCCAAAGGAAACTGTTGGGTACACCTTCTATCACAGATCCGAAGGCAAGATATTCGTTGCTAAGATGGATCCTTTCTAGAGAAGGAGTTTCTCTCGAAATAAGTGAGTGGGAGGAAAGTTGAGCTTGATAAGTTAATTGTACCTTCTCCCGAATTGGAAAGTAGTTCATCACAGAAATCAGTTCCAGTGATTCCTACACCAATTAGTGAGGAAGCTAATGATGATGATCATGAAAATTCAGATCAAGTTACTACAGGACCTCGTAGGCCTTCCAAAGTACAGTCCGCACCAGAGTGGTACGGTAATCCTGTTCTAGAAGTCATGTTACTAGACCATGACAAACCTACGAACTATGAGGAAGCGATTATGAGCCCAGATTCCGCGAAATGGCTTGAGGCCATGAAATATGAGATGGGATCCATGTATGAGAACAAAGTGTGGACTTTGGTGGAGTTGCCCGATGATCGGCAAGCCATATTGTATAAATGTATCTTCAAGAGGAAGACAAACGCTGATAGTAGTGTTACCATCTACAAAGCTCGACTTATCGCAAAAAGTTTTTCGACAAGTTTGAGGTGTTGAATACAATGAGATTTTCTCACTCGTATCGATGCTTAAAAGTCTACCGAAATCATGTTAGCAATTGCCGCATTTTACGAAATTTGGCAAATGGATGTCAAAACTACATTCCTTCATGGATTTCTTAAAGAAGAGTTGTATATGATGCAACCAGAAGGTTTTGTCAATACTAAAGGTGCTAACAAAATGTGCAAGCTCCAGCGATCCATCTATGGACTGGTGCAAGCATCTCGGAGTTGGAATATACGCTTTGATGTGTTGATCAAAGCATATAGTTTTGTACAGACTTGCGGTGAAGCCTATATTTACAGGAAAGTGAATGGGAGCACTATAGCCTTTCTGATAAGTATATGTGAATGGCATATTGTTGATCAGAAATAATGTAGAATTTTCTGGAAAGCATAAAGGAGTGTTTGAAAGGAGTTCTTCAAAAGAAAGACCTCAGTAAAGCTACTTACATATTGAGCATCAAGATCTATTGAGATAGATCAAGGCACTTGATAAGATTTTCAATGAGTATCCTTGACAAGATTTTGAAGTAGTTCAAAATGGAACAGTCAAAGAAAGAGTTCTTGCCTGTGTTGCAAAGGTGTGAAATTGAGTAAGACTCAAATCCCGATCAAGACAGAAAATAGAAAGAGAATGAAAGTCATTCCCTATGCCTCAGTCATAGGTTCTATAAAGTATGCTATGCTGTGTACCAGACCTATTGTATACCTTGCTTTCGCAAAGGAGTACAATTTTGATCTAGGAGTACATCACTGGAAAGGGGTCAAGAATATCCTTAGTGAGGACTAAGGAAATGTTTCTAGATTATGGCGGTGATAAAAGAGTTCGTCGTAAAGAGTTACATTGGTGCAAGCTTTTACAGTGATCCAGATGACTTCGAGTCTCAATCTGGATACATATTGGAAGTGGGAGCAATTAGCTAGAGTAGCTCCGTGTAGAGCATTGTAGACATAGAATATTTGCAAAATACATACGACTCTGAATGTGACAGACCCGTTGACTAAGCTTCTCTCATGAGCAAAACATGATCATACCTTAGTACTCTTTGGGTGTTAATCACATAGCGATGTGAACTAGATTATTGACTCTAGTAACTCTTTGGGTGTTGATCACATGACGATGTGAACTATGGGTATTAATCACATACAGATGTGAATATTGGTGTTAAATCACATGGTGATGAGAACTAGATTATTGACCCTAGTGCAAGTGGGAGACTGAAGGAAATATGCCCTAGAGGCAATAATAAAGTTATTATTTATGTCCTTATTTCATGATAAATGTTTATTATTCATGCTAGAATTGTATTAACCGGAAACTTAGTACATGTGTGAATACATAGACAAACATAATGTCACTAGTATGCCTCTACTTGACTAGCTCGTTGAATCAAAGATGGTTAAGTTTCCTAGCCATAGACATGAGTTGTCATTTGATTAACAGGATCACATCATTGGAGAATGATGTGATTGACTTGACCCATTCCGTTAGCTTAGCACTTGATCGTTTAGTATGTTGCTATTGCTTTCTTCATGACTTATACATGTTCCTAGGACTATGAGATTATGCAACTCCCATTTACCGGAGGAACACTTTGTGTTCTACCAAACGTCACAACATAACTGGGTGATTATAAATGTGCTCTACAGGTGTCTCCGAAGGTACTTGTTGAGTTGGCGTATTTAGAGATTAGGATTTGTCACTCCAATTTTCGGAGAGGTATCTCTGGGCCCTCTCGGTAATGCACATCACTATAAGCCTTGCAAGAAATGTGATTAATGATTTAGTTGCGGGATGATGCATTACGGAATGAGTAAAGAGACTTACCGGTAACGAGATTGAACTAGGTATTGAGATACCGACGATCGAATCTCGGGCAACTAACATACCGATGACAAAGGGAACAACGTATGTTGTTATGCGATTTGACCGATAAAGATCTACGTAGATTATGTGGGAGCCAATATGAGCATCCAGGTTCCGCTATTGGTTATTGACCGGAGACGAGTCTCGGTCATGTCTACATAGTTCTCGAACCCGTAGGGTCCGCACGCTTAAAGTTCGGTGACGATCAGTATTATGAGTTTTTGTGTTTTGATGTATTGAAGGTAGTTCAGAGTCCCAGATGAGATCGGGGACATGACGAGGAGTCTCCAAATGGTCGAGACGTAAAGATCGATATATTGAACGACTATATTCGGACATCGGAAAGGTTCCGAGTGATTTGGGTATTTTTTGGAGTACATGAGAGTTACGGGATTTGCCGGGGAGTATATGGGCCTTATTTGGCTTTAGAGGAAAGAGAGAGGGGAGGCTGCACGCCCCCCAAGGCCAAGTACGAATTGGACTAGGGGGAGGGGCTACGCCCCGTCCTTCCTTCTCTCGTCTCTTCCCTTTCCTTGACTACTACTCCTACTACATGGAAGGGGGGGATCCTACTTCCGGTGGGAGTAGGACTCCCCAGGGCGCGCCATAGAGAGGGCCGGCCCCTCCCCTCCCCTCCTCCCATATATACAGAGGCAAGGGGCACCCCATGGACACACAAGTTGATCTGTGGATCTCTCCCAGCCGTGTGCAGTGCCCCCTCCACCATATTCCACCTCGGTAATATCATAGCAGTGCTTAGGCGAAGCCCTGTGTCGGTAGCATCATCAACACCGTCATCACGCCGTCGTGCTGACAGAACTTTCCTGCAAAGCTCTGCTGGATTGGAGTTCATGGGACGTCATCGAGCTAAACATGTGCTGAACTCGGAGGTGCCGTACGTTTGGTACTTGGATCGGTCGGATCGTGAAGACGTACGACTACATCAACCGCGTTGTGCTAACGCTTCCGCTTTCGGTCTATGAGGGTACGTGGACAACACTCTCCCCTCTCGTTGCTATGCATCACCATGATCTTGTGTGTGCGTATGATTTTTTTTGAAATTACTACGTTCTCCAACACAACAGAGCCGACAGCCGCCTTGACTTTGAAGTTCCACCATTGCGTCATAAGGTGGCAATCTTGATACTTCGTGATAGCATCCACGGGGTAGCTAGCAGGAGCCGTGAAGACAGGCTCCTGAAGCAGCTCGGTGGAAGCCATGCTGCTTCTCCGCTGAGATGGCGGGGTAGCTTCGGGGGTAGCTTCGGCAGGTCACTTGCTGTGAACTGCATCTCATTCCTCTAGCGCTTGTACCCTTGCATGCAGCGCATGCAGTTGGTTCTGCTCCACTTTCCTCTTCCTCTCCCGGCCTTTGTAACCGCCTACGTCGGGAAACCCAACCTTCCATGAAACAGAGCCTCGGATGCCTCGTGTCCGTCCAGGGTGCTCAGGATTCCCGAGGGCCATTATGAGCTCGTCGTTCTCTCAGTCGAGAATGAATGCCCCTTGCTGCACTGTGGCGATATACTCCTGAAGCTTCATGACAGGTATTCACAGTTGCTCGTACGTCCAAACGCACTTTCCTATTTCAGGTTCCAAGGTTCCCCCAACCCCGAAGAACCAAGTCCTTGAATGGTCTGGCCGGTGCAATGTCTCTGGTTCGACCCCTTTATCAAGATGGCCATTCTCAGTCTTCTCCCACAACAGCCGGGCTTTGAGGTAGCCACCTGACCCCGTGCGATGGTGATGGTCCTTCTTCGCAGCATTTTTCTTGTTTGTCACTGACATCTTCTTACTCTTGTCCAATGTCTTGTGGGCCACAAATGTGTCCTAGTGATCTCTTATCTTCTCATGTCGGCCGGTGAATTCTGGAGTCTTGTCTTTGTCGACAAACGTTGATTTCAGCTCTTTCTTCCACCTCCTGAATAGATCCGCCATCTTCTTAAGAGCATGAGGCTTGACCAATGGCTATATAACTCGCTTCTCCGGATCCTCCTCTGGCAGTAGGGTGAAATTTGCCTTCAGCTCAGTCCAAAGATCATCTTTCTGCCTATCATTGACATAAGACACCTGAGGGTCTTCCTTCTTAGGCTTATACATTTGGTGAATGCTGATCAGGATCATGTCCCTAACAAGAACCCCGCACTGAGCAGAAAATACTTCCTTGGTCCGAATGGGTGCAATCGGTTGGCCATCACGCGCGATTTCCGTGATCGTGAACCTTTCATCCTGGCGCTACCTTTTCTTTGGGCCTCGTCTCATTACCGAAATTTGGCTCGATCTGAAGGGCTAGAAAATAAGAAAGAAGAGAGTTAATGTGTGTACATACCAAAACAATTAATGCATCAATTAGCTAGTCAGCACTGGCTTAATTAATATATATACCTATCCGGACTCCGTTCGGTCACCGGAGCCGTCATCACGGTGTCCTTCTTCCACTGGCATTCCGTCACCGGAGCCATCATAATCATGTCCCTCCTCCTCCATTGTTCGATCACCGTAGCCTCCTTCACCCTCTCCTTCTAGACCATCGGTCTCGTTGAGATATGACATGACATCACCTCCACCGAGGATTATGTCCCCCAACACCTGTTCTGCTTCCAAGTCTCGATGCTTCATAGTTTCTGCAAATATTACAATGTGGCAATTAATATACAAACATGACAGATGGATATATTAGTGGTAAACATAGACCTAGCTAGCTAATCACAACAAGGAATCATATTAGTGGCCTCGATGCTTCTACGGTTTGGGGTGGCCTCGGCCACGCTTCTAGGGTTTCGAGGTGGCCTCGACGACAACACTCTTTTAAGTTGGTAAATTTGGGTGGCCTCGGCAATGCTTCTAGGGTTTGGGCCGAACTGCCTCTCTCATGATTGTCCGATGTTTGTCTAGTGTCAAAGGATTCAACAAAACCATGTCTTCATCATTAGGCGAAAGTAACAGGCGCATGATGGTACGAAGTTCTCCAAAGTTGTTCCAGAATAACTTTGGAGAACTTCGTACCATCATGCCCCAGTTACTTCCGGCTAATGATGAAGCCATGGATTTCTTCAATACTTGGACACTAGGCAACCTCTCGACCCCTCGGCGATCCTCGACCCTCGACCCCTCGACGACCCTCGACCCTCAAACCCTCGGCCCCTCGATGATCCTCGAACCCTCGACCCTCGACCCCTCGACCCTCGACCCCTCGACCCTCGACCCCTCGACGACCCTCTAACCCTAGACCATCGGCCCCTCGACGACCCTCGAACCCTCGACGACCCTCACCCCCCTCATGTCGAAGTTATCGGGGAGGGGGTATATCGCCCCCCCCACTCATGTGGAAGTTATCGGGGAGGGGGTATATCAACAACGACATACCCGATATAAAATAAGAAGAGGAAGAAGAAGAAGAAAAAGAGGAGAAGAAGAAAGGAATAGAGGAGAAGATCGAAGAAAAAAAGAAGAAAAAAAGAGGAGAAGAAGAAAGGAATAGAGGAGAAGAAGAAAAAATTGATTCTATTTTTTTCTTCTTCTCCTCTTCTTTTTCTTCTTTTTTCCTCTTCTTATTTATTGCTCCTCTACTTCTCCTTCTTCTTCTCCTTCTTCCTCTTCTTATTTTCCTTTTTCCTGTCCTTATTTTTCTTCTAAATATGAACACATAAATTGACAAAAAATATGCACAAAAACATATACATAAATTTTCCTATACATACACAATTTTTTTACAAATATGCACATATATATATATATATGAACATATACATAAATTGACAAAAAATACATTTATGAAAAAAAATGCTATGAACATGTACACACATATATACACATACACACACATATACACAAAAAAATACATTTATGAAAAAAATGCTATGAAATAAAAATGCAGGGGCGGCGGCAGGGAAGGCGCGCGGCGCTAGCGCAGGGCAGGGGCGGTAGCACGGCGGCCGCGCAGGGCAGGGGCGGTGTCGGTGTCAAAACCGGTGGATCTCGGGTAGGGGGTCCCGATCTGTGCGTCTAAGGCTAATGGTAACAGGAGGCAAGGGACACAATGTTTACCCAGGTTCGGGCCCTCTCGATGGAGGTAAAACCCTACTTCCTGCTTGATTGATATTGATGATATGGGTGTTACAAGAGTTGATCTACCACGAGATCGTAGAGGCTAAACAATAGAAGCTAGCCTATGATGATTATGATTCTATCTCTAAGGACTAAACTCTCCGGTTTATATAGACACCGGAGAGGGCTAGGGTTTACATGGATTCGGTTACAAAGAAGGAAATATAATATCCGAATCGCCAAGCTTGCCTTCCACGCAAAGGAGAGTCCCATCCGGACACGGTACGAAGTCTTGAATCTTGTATCTTCACGGTCCAACAGTCTGACCAAAGTATATAGTTCGAATGTCCGGATACCCCCTAATCCAGGACTCCCTCAGTAGCCCCTGAACCAGGCTTCAATGACGATGAGTCCGGCGCGCAGTTTGTCTTCAGCATTGCAAGGCGGGTTCCATTTGCGAATACTCCAAAGTACCTGTTGTAACGAATGGTGTCCGGCTTCCCATCAATGTCGTACTCCTCAGCTTCCCTGCTTCAATAATGACCATCTCCACGTGTCGAGCGAATACGAGGAGCCGGTGTATCTTTGCATATGCCCCCTTGGTCCCGCAAGCAAAAACCGTCTATTTGAAGGGACGGGGATTCTCAGATCCAAGCTCCACCTTCTTCCCTTGAGTGAGCATCCGACAGAGCGTGCCCAGAAAAGATCATTCCAGCATGGCCGGTCATCGCAGCTCCTCCTCTCGCTCCGTAGATCTTGGCTAGGTGATTGGGAAGAAAGTTTTGTTCCTCAAAACCGCTTAATACAGCTACAGACACATGGGTTTCTTCCACTGGCGTTCATGGTCCCCGTCCGAGCCGGACTAGCCACCTATAATGGTGGGGAGCAAGCGGAGAGATCTCCTAATCCATCCCCGGGGGAGCGAATATGCTACATCCCGCATCTGTTAAGAGGCGTCGGGTTTCCGATCCACCCATTCCTTCGCGGGCTCCTGGAGTTCTATGGCCTCCAGTTGCACAACTTCACCCCGGCCTCCATGCTGCACATAGCAGGATACGTCGCCCTTTGCGAACTATTTCTGGGCTGCGAGGGCTCACTTCGGGTTATGGAAGAAGTTGTTCTGCCTCGTCCCTCGCAACCAGGGGGAATCCATATGTCAAGTGGGCGGAGCCGAAGTATGGCAGATTGCCGAGACCGGATACCTATCTGGTACTCCTAAGAAGGCACCGGAGAACTGGCCCTTGGAGTGGTTTTATGTCAATGACGTTCCCCTTACGGATCTAGTCCGGACAGGTCTCCCTGAGTTCAGTAATGCTCCGCCGAAGGCACGCCAAAGTTGGCGCCCTCGGGGCCCCCGAGAGGAAGATACCGGAGAAATACATTTCCTGATGAGCAGGATAAAGTTACTGGCCAAATCAGGGCTGACAACAGTCGAGGTTATGGCAATATGCATAATGCGGGGAGTGCAACCACTTCAGTATCGGGGAAATCCCATGTGGTACTACAACGGGGAAGATGATGCCACCCGCTGTGGTCGTAAGGGTCCGAACTCCGCCGCCGCTCTGGCGAGGATGTTGTCCGCTTTGTATAAAGGAGCAGAAGAAGAACTCCTTCGTATCAAACCGCGGGATGGGTTTTCTATGTACAACCCCTAAGCTGGGTAAGTCGTAACTCTTTCCCCCGCTTCATTCACTCTGGCATCCTTTGTCAAGATTATTTACCTCGATACTTCTGAGTAGGAACTGAGGAGGGCCGTAGAAGGATTCTCCAGCCCCTCCCCGCATCCAGAGGACCCCGGAAGGGCCTTCGATCCAGGAGTCGAAGAAGACTCGGATATTACTGTGGAGCTCATCAACGGGACATTTTATCAGGCAAGCTGCGATGGTGCCTCAGTGGCTATTATCGCCGACTATCCCGGACTGCTACCTGCATCGCATGTGAGCAAAGCCAAAAACCCCTATCCTCTAAAGCGGAATCCTTTCTGATGCCATGCCTTATGCCTAAAATATCATATATTTGTAGAGACGACAGTCGGAACGCGGCGCCGAGCCCCTAGGGGCTCATCGGCAAAGGGCGTCCGGATCTGGCAGGTTGAAGAGGAAGGCGGTTAGGGCCACAATGCCGCTACAGAGGTATGGTAAAAACCTGCTCTATGATTATTGTGTTTGAAATGTGACAGCGTCCTTTATGTCCTGGCAGAAAGAGGAGTAGCCGGACTATATCCGGCGATCCTGCCAATCACGCCTCCACCAGCCGGATTCTAGGACCGGCTTCGAGGGAGGAAGCGGACGCGGGGCCGATGCCAAATTGTCTTCCGACAGAGGATGCAGATATGCTCTTCGCCACGAATTCCGAAGTAGAGAGTGCCATGAATCACCAGCGCCGACAGGCCGTACTTCGCAACAACATCTTTTCCGAAGAGGCATTTAATGCTTTCAATTTGGGAGACGCTTACATCCGAGCTGCTCAAGGCGGGCTTGCCTGTGCGACGGACCAGTATGCCAAGGATATACGGGTAAGAAAATTTGATAGGCATGTATAGCAGTAGCCCCTGAGACTTGAAACGGTTGGAACAACTTTTTTAAGGATCAATTTATGCATAGGTCCTTGTAGATAAGAATGAACAATTGTCTCGAGAGCTGGAGGAGTGCAAGTCCCAACTGAGGGCCACGGTTGCCAAGCTAGAGGAATCCCAGAAGGCCTCATTTGGTAACATTTGTCTCCATTGTATGGGAGTGTACCTATTAATAGGTGGCTTGTATGATAAGTCTAACAGAAAATTCTGCAGACAATCCCGGGGAGAATCCGGAGGTCGTAGGAGGTGACGAGTCACATCTCCAAAGGCAGCTAAAAGTTGGCGAGCGTATTCTTACGCAAGTTAAGCAGGAGAAGAACAATCTTCCAGATGCCAATGTCCGGCTAGGCGTCGAATTAGGAGATGTACGCGCTCAGTTGGCGGACTCCGTGAAGGAGGATAGAAGGCTCCGTCGCGGCATTAATGGTAAGTGCCTAGACGAACTGTAGTACAGTTCAGCGAGGAAGCGTATTGAAAGAGTTTATTCTGTAGGTATGCTGAAGGGCCGTCCTGAAGAGGAGATGCCCGCGTCCGCAGGTGATCTACTGCAAGACCTCTCACAACTGCACGAATGAGCTCGGCAGGTGATGCAGGGTATTGCCTAGGCCTTGTGGCCAACCACTTCCCTGCCAAAAGGCATGGGGGGGCTCGTGGATATGCTCCAAGGAGCACGGCAGCGCTTCCGATTATGGAAGATGTCAGCCTGCCGACAAGGTGCAAGAGAAGCTTGAGCTATGGTGAAGACGCGCTACACCAAGCTTGACCCGAACCATATGGCCGAAGTCGGACCAGCGGGGCCAGATGGGCAAGAAATTCCCGTGAGTCTGGTGTATGACCAGGTAGCGTTAGCCGCAAAGTATTCCCAACAGGATTGTAGGCTAGATAGCGTGTTGGATGGTATAGAGGAGGAATATAGTCAGTCCAAGTGACTATGTAATTCAATGGACATATGTAGTCCCTAGCCGGATTAAAATCATTTGTCATGGCGGACCTTTTCGCTTCAGCCCCCGGATCCAACAGTCCGGGGTGTATCTGAATACCCACTCAGTTATGTAGAACCGGGATATGCGTGGAAACCAGGCATAGAGGTCATAAGTGCTTGAACAGACAAGTATCCAACTAGTTATGTTATATTACATGGATCGTAAGAAACATCTTCCGGGGAGAATAGTTCCGTTAGGGTTCCTTTCCCTGGATGCACATGCATTGATGTACATGTCCGTACTGCGAACAGAGATGCGGGGAAGAAAAGAGAAAAAAAAACTTCTAGGGGTTCACGTTGTGATAAACGAAAAAATATCTTTTGTTCATCGACCGAGTATTCCCTTAAGAACGCTAGCTTTCAGCTTCACCCAGTCTGAGGTACACATCCGGCTCAACCGGCAGTAACAATCGCAGAGGTGCTCCCCTTATGCCCTAGCCGAATTAACGGGAACGTGGGGCATAAATACAAGAGCCAGGCAACCCAGCATGGCCACATCTTAAGTCATATCGATGCACATAATGGTGAAGAAAAGGCACATATGGAGAAAGAACGCATATGTGATAGGCAAGAAGCCGTGAAAGCAATTGTATTTAGCTTCTGTATAGGAAGCCCCCAGGTATGGCTTACACACATAGTGCGGTCAGTGCGATCTGAGCATCCGAGCTGTATTGAGTAATTTGTGTGAAGAGTGAAAAAGAACGAGAAAGGAAAAAGAGGAGGAACATAATGAAAAAGGAGTGGTAAGGAGACGAACACTGAGTTCGGCGCTAGGCGTAGAATCTCTGGAGTCTGGCCACGTTCCATGGGTTCGGCTCGAGTCTGTTATCGAATGCATTAAGTAGGCAGTATGCTCCTCCGGTGAGAACTTTGTCAATAACAAAGGGACTCTCCCACTTAGGTTTGAGCTTGTCCTTCTTCTTCTCTGGTAGGCATAGAACGAGTTTGCCAATATTGTAATTTTGGCCCGCACTTCTCTGCTTTGTTACCGTTGAGCCTACTGCTGATAGAATGCGGAACAGGCTTTTGCGACATCGCGCTCCTCCTCCAGGGCATCTAAGTTGTCCTGCTGGTCTAGCTCGGCTTCCTTCTTTTCGTACATGCGCCCGCGAGGCGAATCATGTATTATGTCGCAAGGTAGTACTGCTTCTGCACCGTATACCATAAAAAATAGTGTGTATCCGGTGGTGCAATTCGGCATGGTCCGCAGCCCCCAGAGTACGGAGTCGAGCTCCTCGACCTAGTGCGTGTCCGATTCTGTCAAGGACCACACTAGTCTGGGTTTGATGCCGCTCATAATGAGATCATTTGCATGTTCGACCTGGCCGTTTGTTTGGGGATGGTAGACGGAGGCGTAATCGAGCTTGATGCCCATGTTGCCGCACCAGGCTTTCAGTTCATCGGCTGTGAAGTTTGAGCCATTGTCAGTGATGATGCTGTGGGGGACGCCGTATCGGTGTAGACCCCCGGATATGAAGTCTATCACTGGTCCGGATTCGGCCGTTTTGACTGGTTTGGCTTCTATCCATTTGGTTAACTTGTCTACCATGACCAATAAGTATTTTTTATTATGCCTTCCCCCTTTAAGGGGTCCGACCATATCCATCCCCCAGACCGCGAAGGGCCAAGTAATGGGGATTGTTTGCAGGGCAGTAGGGGGCATGTGGCTCTGATTGGCAAAGAGCTGGCAACCGAGACAGTGTTGGACAAGGTCTTGTGCGTCTCCTCGGGCTGTAGGCCAATAAAAGCCTGTGCGGAAGGCCTTGCTGACAAGTGCCCGAGCCGCAGCGTGGTGTCCGCCGAGTCCGGCATGGATTTCAGCCAGGAGCTGCCGCCCTTCCGCTTCGGAGATGCATCTTTGGAGCACTCCAGTCGCGCTTTTCTTATAGAGTTCACCCTCATGGACCTTGTAGGCTTTGGAACACCGCACGATGCAACGTGCTTCATTTTGGTCCTCGGGGAGCTCCTGCCTGTTTAGGTAGGCCAAGAAAGGCTCAGTCCATGAGGCGATGACAGCCATGATCTTATGGGCCGAAGGTGTTATTTCGGTGGCGGAGCCTCCGATTACGTCTGACGGTTCGGAATCTGGGGGTGTATTCGGATCCGTGCTAGTGTTGCCGGACTCCCCTTCCCATACCACGGATGGCTTGCACAGCCTTTCCAGGAATATGTTAGGTGGGACAAGGTCGCATTTAGTGCCGATGCGGGCAAGGATATCCGCTGCTTAATTGTTTTCTCGAGCCACATGGTGGAATTCGAGCCCCTCGAACCGAGCTGACATTTTGAGGACGGCATTATGGTAGGCCACCATTTTCGGATCTTTGGCATCAAAGTCTCATTTTATTTGTGATATTGCGAGATTTGAATCCCCGCGCACCTCCAGGCGTTGAATGCCCATAGAGACTGCCATCCAAAGACCATGCAACAGAGCCTCATATTCGGCTGTGTTGTTGGAGTCTGTGTATAATATTTGGAGTACGTATTGGACCGTGTCTCCGGTGGGGGAAGTCAGGACTACACCTGCCCCCAATCCGGCTAGCATTTTAGAGCCATCGAAGTGCATGATCCAATTAGAGTACGCGTCGTACTCTTTAGGGAGTTCGGCTTCTGTCCATTCGGCGACGAAGTCAGCCAATACTTGCGACTTAATGGCCCATCGTGGTTTGTATGTTATGTCGAACGGAAGGAGCTCGATGGCCCATTTAGCAATCCGACCTGTAGTGTCGCGGTTATTTATTATATCATTGAGTGGTACTTCGGAGGCCACTGTGATCGAACACTCTTGGAAGTAGTGCCATAGCTTCCGGGATGCCATGAAGACCGCGTATGCTATCTTTTGGTAGTGTGGGTATCGGGATTTGCATGGGATGAGGACAGTGGATACGTAATATACCGGCTTCTGGAGCGGGAATTTGTATCCGTCAGCCTCTCGTTCGACGACGAGCACTGCGCTTACAATTTGATGTGTTGCAGCTATGTACAATAGCATAGGTTCGCCAATATTTGGTGCTGTTAGGACTGGATTACTGGCCAATAAGGTCTTTATTTCGTCTAGTCCGGCCGCGGCTGCATCCGTCCACACAAAGTGTTCAGTGCACTGAAGAAGGCAGTAAAGAGGTAATGCCTTTTCTCCTAATCGGGAGATAAAGCGGCTTAGGGCAGCCACGCATCCAGCTAGGTTCTGGATATGCTTGAGGTCTGTTGGGATAGCCAACTGCGACAGAGCTCGGATTTTTGCCGGATTTGCTTCAATTCCTCTATTGGAAACAATGAAGCCGAGCAGCTTCCCAGAGGGCACGCCGAAAACACATTTTTCCAGGTTTGCTTGATGTCGTATGTCCGGAGGTTATCGAGCTATCAGGACCCCGACTCAATGCCACACCGATCTAGCATGTAACACCTCATATCACTTTGAGGCCTCATGCACGGTATTCCCACGGGTGTCGCCTTACCAGGCCCGGGACCGTTTGCGCCTTTTGGCTCACGTATATGATAGTGTCGTTAGCATCCATATGAAAAGGATCCCGGGCTGACATGGCTAGTCATGTACCCAAAGTGGCACTAACTTATAGGGACAGGCATACATGACCCAGCAATGAACGTGTCGGTCATCAGCGAGTGAATCTGGGCTGTAGCAACTGGGCTAGCAGGACTCCGGTAAACCGGGCTGTAGCAGGCTAACAGGACTCCGGTAGACACCTCGTGACATTTCCCCGAAGGGACAGACATAGGAACGAAGGACACATGCCGGCCAGCCTAAGTGTTCCGGAGCAGTAGCAAGCTACCAAGGCTTAGTGGAAGCACTAGGAGACATTTCCCGGTAAGAGAGGCTACCAAGGATAAACAACTAGATAGTCATATCCCACACATACCAAGCATTTGAATAACATACACACAATATGCTCGATATGTGCAAATACAACATGGCATCACAACAGACTCTACAACTCAAGTATTTATTCAATAGGCTCCGTGGAGTGAGATATTACAAACATGGGTCTCATGACCCAACATTCAGAGCATACCAGTCAAAGCGCATGCAGAAGCTTAACATGTCTGAGTACAGACATCTATAAATGAAAAAGGCTAAGAAGCCTGACTATCTACCAGATCCTGCCGAGGGCACAAGATCGTAGCTGAGGTAACAAGCTAAACGTCAAAGTCCACGCGGAACTACTAGTGAGACAGAAGTCTCTCTGCAAAACATAAAATAGGCAAACGTGAGTACAAATGTACCCAGCAAGACTTACGTCAGAACTAACTACATATGCATCATTATCAACAGAGGGGATGGTGGGGTTTAACTACAGCTAGCCAGCTTTGACTCGGTGGCTATCCTGAACTACGACTGCAAATAACTCCTTTGAGGTGGCGCACACGAGTTCACATATTCACCATATCAATACGCCACTATGAATCCGCTCCCGTCTCCCTACGGGAATGCCATTCATAGCACTCACGCTTGTCTTGCGTATTTTAAAGTATCCACTTTCACTTGTCTATGAACTGTATAGGCAACCCAGAAGTCCTTTACCGCGGACACGACTATTCGAATAGATGATGTTAACCCTGCAGGGGTGTACTTCTTCACACACGCTCTCACCACTTACTGCCGTTTACATGACATGTACTCGGCAACCTTCAAGCGGAAGCCCAACGAGGGTGTCGGCCATGGCCTACCTAAACACTCAAGTCTCTAGTCCAGGTTTATCACCTATTCAGGTTCCATCCGCAGGGAGTCCGGCCGAGGTTTCCATATACGGCCCCGAACGATGTGTGCAGGGTTCCCGAGACACCAAACGGGTGCCCGGTACACCGTCCCATGTGCCTACCGCATCACAGCCCACCCCTCGGGTTAGCGCTGCCCACGGCCTCCAGCATACTACAAACACCAGAAACTACTTGCAACTCCTGGACAGAGGACAAGGGTGATTAAGAAGCCGAGAGGGTCCATTGGTTTCGGGCCAAATGCGTGGTAGTAATTGTTTCATGGATCACAAACACAGAACTCAGTTCCTGAGGACAACTCTAATGAGACAACCCACCATGTACTCCTACATGGCCTCTCACCGCTACCATTACCAAATCGTGTTTACACACTTAGCTCACACACGGTAGGACATGTTCACCACATTCCAATTCATCCCCGATGAATCAGACCTGACTCAACTCTAAGCAGTAGCAGGCATGACAAACAAGCATGAATGAGTAGGCACAACATGGCTCAAACAACTCCTACTCATGCTAGTGGGTTTCATCTATTTACTGTGGCAATGACAGGTCATGCAGAGGATAAAGGGGTTCGGCTACCGCAGCAAGTAACAGATGAATCGTTGTTGTCCTAATGCAGTAAAAGAGAGCAGGAGCGAGAGAGTAGGATTGTATCAGAATGAACAAGGGGTTTTTGCTTGCTTGGCACTTCCGAAGATAATATAGCTCTTCATCAGTGTCATCGATCACGTCGTCGGTAACAACGTCTACTCTGGGGGGAACAGGTACTGGCAATAGAGAGAAAGCACAATCAATGCAATGCACAATATGATGCATGATTATGACGGGGCAAGATGTTGTGATTTGAGCTAATGCAACTAAAACCAGATTAAATGAAGCTGGTTTGAACCAAGATTCAAATTCAACTCCATATGTGATTATTTAAATGCCACTTATTTGATTTGACCTGATCAGTAGGCATAAGTTGTTCAAACATGCATGATAATGCCATAATCATATTCTTTGGATTTTTCTGATATTTTTCATAGATAAGTTATTTGATTTGGAGCTACGGTTGATTTTATATGAATTTTAGAAGTTTTGGATATTTTCGGGAATAAATAAATCATTTCTGATTTATTTAAACTCCAGAAAACATTTACTGCATCAGCACGACGACAGAAAGACGTGAGCAGGTCAACAGCGCCAGCCAGGTCAAACCTGACGGCTGGGACCCACGGTCAGTGTAACAGGGCTGGTTTGGGTGGATGACAGGTGGGACCAGGTCAACGCTGACTGGGCAGGTCAACCCTGACAGTCAGGGCCCACTTTACTTAATCTAATCCTAAACAGAAATAAATCTTATACTTAATTATTGTGGTGGGGTCCACTGTCAGTGTCTGTGGGTGGTTTAACTGACGGTGATTAGCGCTAAATACGCGGCCACGTCGGCACACCGGAGTTTGGCCGGCGGCGACCTCCAGCCACAGCGGAGGCGCACTAGAGTGGCTTGGGTTTTGCCCACGGTCGACCAAATCAACCGTGGTTTGGTCCTATGCGTAGCTGGGGCTCGCGCGCATCCAACAGGGCAAGCGGGAAGAGCTGGGGTGGCCAGAGGCGACGGCAACCACGACGACGGCTGCAGCCGGAGTTTGGGCATCGAGCGTTTTGACGTTGCAGTGCACTAGGGGAGGCGCTGGTGTGTTCGGCGTGCTCCTGGTGAGGTGTGGAGCACGGTGCCATGCTCAGAAGGGAGCTGCAGTGGCCCTGGCCTCGTCCGCGTCATCGCCGGCGGCGAGGAGCACACATCCCCGGTGAAAAGGGCGGCTAGAGTGCGGGAACAAGCGCGGGGAGGAGGGGGAATGGTGGCGAAGCTCACAGCGATCTCAATGGAGGACTCAGCGGGCTCGGGGAGTGGTCGGAGCAAGCGGGGCGGCGAGGGGGATCTCCGGTAGCCGACGGCATGGATGAGGATGATGGTGTCGCTTCGGGCGTCCCACGAGCGCGTGCTTCGTCTTGGGGCTCCGTGGCATCAAGGCGGAGCCTCTGGACAGCACGGGGAGGCGAGGGAGAGGCGATGGTCGCGGTGGTGTTCGTCGGCGGCGGCGACAACGCTCGGTGGTTGCGTGCGAGAGAGCCAGAGGAGGAAAGGAGCTCAGGGAGAGAGTGAGAGGGCCTAGGGGTGCGTGGCTGTCTCCGTGGCGCTGGAAAGGCCTCGAGGGCGTGCGGCAGGCAGGGAGGAGGCCATGGCATCGCCAGCGCTCGCCACCGAGCTGCTTCGGGGGAAGGGGAGGAAGACGACAGGAGGAGGTGGGCTGGGCCAGGTGGCTGGGCTGGCCGACTGGGCCGGCCAGGTGGGCTGCGGTAAGTCAGGTGAGGTTTTCTTTCTCTCTCTTTCTTTTTTTGTTTCAGTTTTCTATTTTGTTCTGTTTTGTTTTGATTTAGTAAAAAATACTAAACCATTTGATAAAATGTTGAAATTAATTATGTGGCTAGAACTAAAATATACCAAACCACATAAAATGTTCCAGAATTATTGGACATATATTAATTATATAAGAAATATATATCAAATGTAAATAGTTATTGAATTAATTCAAAGGCCCAAAATAATGTTTCTGATATACCAAAAATATTGGTTTGACTTTTACCTCTTGCCAATATTTTCAGAGACTAAGGGGAACATTTTCTTGGACTCATTTGATGAGATTTAAATGTTGGTTATTTTTAGAAGTCTTCTGAGGCTTTTGAAAATTCATCAATTCAAATTTCATTAGAAATTAAGCATGATGCTCACATGAAGGGCTAGCGTAGTGCATACCAGAACTAGGCATGTGACACGAACGTAAGCCTCAAGTCGTCTATTAGGGTTTCAACGTGTCTTGTTTTTATGACCACGTCATCCACATATGCCTCCACTGTTTTGCCGATTTGCTTTTCCAGGCATGTTTGAATCATGCGTTGATAGGTTGCTCTGGCATTTTTAAGCCCGAAAGGCATAGTTTTGAAGCAGAAAGGACCATATGGCGCTATAAAGGCCGTTGCTGCTTGGTCGGACTCTGCCATCTTTATTTGATGGTATCCGTAGTATGCGTTGAGGAAACACAGTGAGTCGTGTCCTGCGGTGGCATCGATGATATGGTCGATGCGAGGGAGGGGGAAGGGATCCTTGGGGCAAGCCTTGTTGATGTCTTTGAAGTCGACGCATATGCGCCAGGGTTTGTCCATCTTCGGTACCATTACCAGATGTGCCAGCCAATCCGGATGCTTGATGTCTCTGATGAATCCGGCCTCAAGTAGCTTGGCTAGTTCTTCTCCCATGGCTTGCCATTTAGGATATGAGAAGCGCCTAAGAGTTTGTTTGACTGGCTTGTATCCTTTTAGTATGTTGAGGCTGTGTTCGGCCAGCTCGCGTGGGATGCCTGGCATGTCTGAAGGGTGCCAGGCGAAAATGTCCCAATTCTCGCGTAGGAATTCGCGTAGTGCGGCGTCCATTGTGGGGCTCAACTGTATCCCGATGGAAGCTGTCTTTGTGGGGTCCGTTGGATGGACCTGGAATTTGACTATCTCGTATGCGGGTTTAAATGATGTGGACTTGGGTCATTTATCGAGTATCACATCGTCCCTGTCCACCGCGGTGCACAGCGCTGTCAGTTCTTGGCCGCTAGGGCTTCAGATAATGCCTCCAGGGTGAGTGTTGCAGTATTATTTTCGGCGCGGAGTGCGACGTCTGGGTCACTGGCTAGAGTGATGATTCCGTTGGGTCCGGGCATTTTAAGCTTCATGTATCCGTAATGGGGTATAGCTTGAAAGCTTGTGAATGCGTCCCGCCCTAACAGGGCGTGATATCTGCTGCTGAAATTAGCCACTTGGAATGTGATTTTGTTCGACCTGTAATTCTCCGGGGTTCCGAATACTACATCGAGTGTGATTTTTCCCGCACACCGTGCCTCCCGACTAGGGTTGATTCCCCTGAAGGTTGTGCTGCTCTGCTCAATGCGACTTTTGTCCATTTCCATCTTGCTGAGGTATTCTTTATAGATCAAGTTTAGTCCACTTCTGCCGTCCATGAGTACTTTAGTGAGCCGAAAACCGTCTACTGCCAAGATTATGTGTATAGGGTTTTCCCTAGTAGTGGCAGCAGGTGCCCGGACTGTCTAGAATTGGGGTTCATCACTGGCGCTGAAAGTTATAGCAGTGTCGTTCCACGGGTTTACTTTTGCCATGTGCGAAATTTCAACGAGATTTCGATGGGTTCACTTGCGCCTATTATTTGAGGCGAAAGTCTTGAAGACTGTCAGTACCGTATTGTTTTCTTTGGCGGGATGTTGTTCTACTTTATAGCTTACAAGAAGATCCTCACCACTTTTTGCTACCTGTCGGAGTATCCAACATGCTCTAAGGCTATGTGTTGGTGTAGTGCCCGGCGAGCTGTGGAGTTTACATGGCCCATTGAGCCATTCTTCCAATACAGTTCCACGCCCTGGGGTGGGCTTTGGTTTTTTGGTGATTGGATCGGCGTACTTACGGGAGTTCACCCGTTTGGCTCGGACAAAGGTTTTAGTCAAAGCTAGACTATCCCAAAATTCTGCTCGGGCACTTCTGTACTATGGTTACTAAGTTGGCAAAGTGTGCTATGTAACGACGACTTATAGCATTAAGGATCCCTTTGCTCGTGCAGTCTTTGTAAAAAAGTGAGATTGCGTCTTCCTCACGACAGTCCTTGACCTTGTTTAGCAGAAGGAGGAATTTGGCCGACTAGTGATGTACTATCTCCTGGGGCTCCTATCTGATATGGGAGAGAAGGTATAAGTCCGGGTGGGCGGGTGTAGCTGAATCTGAATTCTGATCCGATCTAACGCCCTAGGGCGGGGGAGCATCCGGGCTTGAC
Source organism: Triticum aestivum (assembly GCF_018294505.1). Lineage (NCBI taxonomy): Eukaryota > Viridiplantae > Streptophyta > Magnoliopsida > Poales > Poaceae > Triticum > Triticum aestivum. The sequence goes on from NC_057804.1 coordinate 586,334,988, forward strand.
AACTCGGCATCCGGAGCGCTGCCCGGTTTTTCCGGCCCGATACCCGATTCTAAGTCCGGGGTCTGGGTCGTGTCCTCCAGTGAGTGGGTATCCGGCTCAGGGAGCTCGGTGTTCCGGACATAATTCGTCCTCAGAATAGAGGGACAATCCGTATGTGGCTCCTCCACTACTGCTACCTCGTGGGTGACCGGCCGGGATTTGATATCCCATTGGTCGGGTTTAAACCCGATCCGGTCATAGTGTGTGGCGACTCCCAAAGCGGCGATGCAATCCAAGATCTCATTAAGGGAGGAGAGCTCCCTCGGATCCATCTGTTCGGCGAGTTCCGAATTGACGTGGAGGCTATTCGTGATGACCCGAGAGGTCATCATCGGCACGACAGTCGATCGGGCGGCCATGACGAAACCGCCTAGTCGGAGAGTTTGGCCTACAGCCAGCGCTCCCCCAGAGGTGATGTTGTCCTTGACAACAAGACATGCCATCGAGCCTTACAGCGACGACACAGATGAACTCTCAATGGAAGCACCAATGTCGGTGTCAAAACCGGCGGATCTCGGGTAGGGGGTCCCGATCTGTGCGTCTAAGGCTAATGGTAACAGGAGGCAAGGGACACAATGTTTACCCAGGTTCGGGCCCTCTCAATGGAGGTAAAACCCTACTTCCTGCTTGATTGATATTGATGATATGGGTGTTACAAGAGTTGATCTACCACGAGATCGTAGAGGCTAAACCCTAGAAGCTAGCCTATGATGATTATGATTCTGCCTCTAAGGACTAAACTCTCTGGTTTATATAGACACCAGAGAGGGCTAGGGTTTACATGGAGTCGGTTACAAAGAAGGAAATATAATATCCAGATCGCCAAGCTTGCCTTCCACGCAAAGGTGAGTCCCATCCGGACAGGGGATGAAGTCTTGAGTCTTGTATCTTCACGGCCCAACAGTCCGGCCAAAGTATATTGTCCGGCTGTCCGGATACCACCTAATCCAGGACTCCCTCAGGCGGCGCGCGGCGGCAGCGAAGGGCAGGGGCGGCGTGCGGCAGCGACGGCGGCCAGTACAGGGAGGAGGAGGAGGGCATCGGGGCGGCGCTAACAGCAAGGAGGAGTCGGCGACGAGGAGTGGGCTCAGGGGCGGCGAACGGCGACGGCACGCTTGAGGGTGGGGGCAGGGGTGCGCGGGCTTGGGGACGATGTCGGCGATAGCGACGGAGACGGCGGCGACGAGGCACGGGCAACGGCGACGGCGGACGGCGACGACGGACGGCGACGACGCACTCGGGGGCGACGACAGGGGCGGCGGACGGCGTCGGAGCAGCCTTGCGGCGTCGCGGAGGTTGGCATCGTCGGGGGCAACTGGCAATGAAAACCAAAATTTTGACAAGTGTTTCTTATATAGCAAACCCTATCGTCCCGATTTGCGGCACGAACCGGGACGAATGCACCCCTTTGGTCTCAGTTCGTGCCACCAACCGAGACCAAAGGTCTCTTTTCAGCAGCCCAAAGGGCGGGAAGCAGAGGCCTTTGGTCCCGGTTGGTGGCACCAACCGGGACTAAAAGGGGGCATTTGTACCGGATCGTAGCACCAACCGGGACCAATGCCCCCCTTTAGTCCCGGTTGGTGCCACCAAAGGACTTGTGCTACCCGTATCGCGGCCAAAAGTTTAGTCCAAACTCGCTAGTTGAGAGAGTTCGAGAGTGGTTTATAAGCGCTACTGCGCCCACCCTCTCGAGCTCCTCTCAAATGCAGGCTTTCGGGCCTAATATGTCACTATGTGCCTATGGGCCTACTGGGCCTGCCGCGGGCCTGAATCCTGGCCCATGTTTGGGTTTCTAGTCGTATTCAGGCCGTGGTGGCCCAGTAGGTGGCACTTTTTGTTTGTTTGTTTGTTTACTTATTTTATTTTGTTTCTACTTACAACAAAATACTTACTGTTGCTATTTTTATTTATTTTATTAAAGTCTAGTTATTTTACTTTATTAAAGTCTATTTTGTTTCTACTTATTTATTTTATTAAAGTTTATTTTATTTTATTTTATTTTGTTTCAACTTATTTATTTTATTTTATTCTACTTATTTATTAAAGTTTATTTTGTTTCTACTTATTTATTTTATTTTGTTTCTATTTATTTATTTTATTTTCCTTTTTCCTTTTTAAATTTATTTTATGAAAATTCTTTTTCCTTTTAATGTTTTGAACAGAAAATACTTTGATAATTTTAGTTGCATAAATTTTATATAATTTTAGTTTCAATAATGCTAGATGTTTATAAAAGCTTTTTAGTTGATTCCTTTAGTACCGGTTCTAAGTCTGTTACAAAGGCATTTCATTTAGTACCGGTTCTAAGGCTGGGGCCCCACAGGCACCTTTAGTTACCGGTTCGTGGCATGAACCCGTAATAGAGTTTTTTAGTTGATTCTTTCAGGAGCTGTTTTTTAGTCCCACCTCGCCAAGCGAGAGGCACTCGTAGCGGTTTATAAGCCCTGACCGTAGAGACGATGAAGGAGAGGCGCAATGCTCACCTACACATTGCTTAGCTGCAGGCCTTGAAATGGTGTAGACTGCACGGAGCTATGTGTAGTTTCTCAAGGTCTGAAGGTAAGCAACGTGCAGGTGAGCGTTGGGCCTTTATTTTATTTTTAATAACTTATTACAACTCCGTACTTTTTTTACATTCAATATGCACAATTCAAAGGCACGTCATCAACTTTCAACCCTTTCTAACATAATTTGCATGGTATCATCATTTCAAAATGCACCATTCAAAGCCACATCATCAATTGTCAACCCTTTCTGACTTCCGTTGTTATTTTTCATGCATTTACTGATTTTTTTGAGCTATAAGACCCTGAAATTGAAAAGCATATCAAATGAACTCTGAAAAGGTTGAAAATTGGCATGGAATCATCATTTCACCCACATAGCATGTGATAAAAAGTTGAGAGGGTTACGACAAAAACTGGATGTACTTCGTGTACAAAACGGACAATCTGTTTCGAGGTATCAAGGTTTCATACGAAAACTCGTCTGTTACAAAGGGATTTCATTTTTTTGAACTTATTTGAACTCCAGACTTTTTTGTGTTCAAAATGCACCATTCAAAGCCACATCATCCATTTTCCACCCTTTCCGACTTCATTTATTATTTTTCATGCATTCACTGATTCTTTTGAGCTATATGACCCTGAAATTGAAAAGCATTTCAAATGAACTCTAAAAAGGTTGAAAGTTGGCATGGCATCATCATTTCACCCACATAGCATGTGCTAAAAAGTTGAGAGGGTTATGACAAAAAATGGGTGCACTTCGTGTACAAAACGGACAATCTGTTTTGAGGTATCAGGGTTTCATACAGAAACTTGTCTGTTACAACAGACATTTCATTTCTTCACATGTAAATGTAGTGATATTCTAGATCAAAGGCCTCATCATAATAGTTGTGGAGAGAAAGTCTTAACTTTTTCTTCGCTTGTGTCCTTTGCTTATTGCACCGTAACCATGGATAATCTTCATTGCTTATCAGGGTGCCTGGGTCAGCCTTGACTTTGAAGGGAATGAAACTTTTCATAATCTTCGGACATGTCTGTCTTTCCCTCCACTCCCACGATGTCTCTTTTTCTTGAAAGAAGTATGTGGCGCTTTGGCTCATCGTATGATGCGTTCGCTTTGTTATCTTTTCTTTTTCTCGGTTTGGTTGACATGTCCTTCACATAGAAAACCTGTGCCACATCATTGGCTAGGACGAACGGTTCGTCTGTGTACCCAAGATTGTTCATCCACTGTTGTCATTCCATATTGTAGGTCTATTTGTACCCCGCTTCCTGACAGATTGCCCATTTGCACTTAAACAAAGTGACCTTAAAATCATGTCCGTAGTCAAGTTCCCACATGTCCACTATGTAACCATAATATGTGTCCTTTCCCCTCTTGGTTGCTGCATCAAAGTGGACACCGCTGTTTTTGTTGGTGCTCTTTTGATATTGGGCGATTGTGTAAAATGTATTCCCATTTATCTCGTATCCTTTGTAAGTCAGTATAGTCGAAGATGGTCCCCTGGACAACGAGTACAACTCATCACAAACAGTGTTGTCACCTATGAGACGTGTTTCCAACCAACTGCCGAAAGTCCTGATGTGTTCACAAGTAATTGAGTTGTCACACTACTCTAGGTGTTTGGAGCACACACGGTTCTTGTGTTCATCGACATACGGGGTCACCAATGTAGAGTTCTGTAAAACTGTGTAGTGTGCTTGAGACCAAGATTGCCCGTCCCTGCATATTATTGAGTCCCCTCCAAGCTTGCCTTTTCCAGTTAGTCTCCCCTCATATTGCGATTTATGGAGACCAATCTTCTTAAGGCCAGGAATGAAGTCAACACAAAACTCAATGACATCCTCTGTTTGATGGACCATGGAGATGCTTCCTTCTGGCCTAGCGCGGTTACAGACATATTTCTCTAGGACTCCCATGAACCTCTCAAAGGGGAACGTATTGTGTAGAAATATGGGGCCCAGAATGACAATCTTATCGACTAGATGAACTAGGACATGCGTCATGATATAGAAGAAGGATGGTGGGAACACCAGCTCGAAACGGACAAGACATTGCACCACATCACTCCTCAGCCTTGGTATGATTTCTGGATCGATCACCTTCTGAGAGATTGCATTGAGGAATGCACATAGCTTCACAATGACGAATCGGACATTTTCTGGTAGAAGCCCCATCAATGCAACCGGAAGCAGTTGCGTCATAATCACGTGGAAGTCATGAGACTTTAGGTTCTGGAAGTTTTTTTCTGGCATATTTATTATTCCCATTATATTCGACGAGAAGTCAGACGGGACCTTCATACTGAGTAGGCATTCAAAGAAGATTTCCTTCTCTTCTTTGGTAAGAGCGTAGCTGGCAGGACCTTCATACTGCTTTGGAGCCATGCCGTCTTTTTCGTGCAAATGTTGCAGGTCCTCCCGTGCCTCCGGTTTATCTTTTTTCTTCCCATACACGCCCAAGAAGCCTAACAGGTTCATTCAAAGGTTCTTCGTCACGTGCATCACGTCGATTGAACAGTGGACCTCTAGGTCTTTCCAGTAGGGTAGGTCCCAAAATATAGATTTCTTCTTCCACATGGGTGCGCGTCCCTCAGCGTCATTCGGAACAGATAGTCCACCGGGACCCTTCCAAAGATTATGTGTAAATCATTGACCAATAGCAAGTACGTGATCACCGGTACGCATGGCGGGCTTCTTTTGATGATCTGCCTCGCCTTTGAAATGCTTGCCTTTCTTTCGACATGGTTGGTAAGAAGAAATCGACGATGGCCCAGGTACACATTCTTCCTGCATTTGTCCAGGTATATACTTTTGGTGTCAGCTAAACAGTGCGTGCATGCGTGGTATCCCTTGTTTGTTCGTCCTGAAAGGTTACTAAGAGCGGGCCAATCGTCGATGGTTACAAATAGCAATGCGTGCAGGTTATATTCCTCCTGTTTGTGCTCATCCCACACACATACACCGTTTCCATTCCACAGCTGTAAAAGGTCTTCAACTAATGGCCTTAGGTACACATTGATGTCATTGCCGGGTTTCTTAGGGCCTTGGATGAGAACTGGCATCATAATGAACTTCCGCTTCATGCACATCCAAGGAGGAAGGTTATACATACATAGAGTCACGGGCCAGGTGCTGTGATTGCTGGTCTGCTCCCTGAAAGGATTAATGCCATCCACGCTTAAACCAAACCATACGTTCCTTGGGTCACCTGCAAATTCAGCCCGGTACTTTCTCTTGATTTTTCTCCACTGCGACCCGTCAGCGGGTGCTCTCAACTTCCCGTCTTTCTGACGGTCCTCTTTGTGCCATCGCATCAACTTGGCATACTCTTCGTTTCTGAACAGACGTTTCAACAGTGGTATTATAGGAGCATACCACATCACCTTCGCAGGAACCCTCTTCCTGGGGGGCTCGTCATCAACATCACCAGGGTCATCTCGTCTGATCTTATACCACAATGCACTGCATACCGGGCATGCGTTCAAATCCTCGTACACACCACGGTAGAGGATGTAGTCATTAGGGCATGCATGTATCTTATGCACCTGTAATCCTAGAGGGCATACGACCTTCTTTGCTGCGTATGTACTATCGGGCAATTCGTTATCCTTTGGAAGCTTCTTCTTCAATATTTTTAGTAGCTTCTCAAATTCTTTGTCAGGCACAGCATTCTCTGCCTTCCACTGTAGCAATTCCAGTTTGGTACCGAGCTTTGTGTGTCGATGTACAAAAGTAGGGGCTCTCCTTTTGACCCTTTTACTTGTGCACGGGTAGTCAGAGCCTCAATCCTTGTTGCAGGGTAATTTTGCACCCGTCGAAGAGATCGGTGACATGCGAGAGATATTTGATATCGCAGGAGAGATTCCAGCAGATTTTCCAGAGGGTGTTTATATAAGAAATGGTAAACCTTCTATGCTCCTATCGTCTTACCAACTGAGATATCACAAGCATGCATGCATCGAGCAGAATCAAAAGTCATGATGCCGGCGTGGGATGCATGCATGCAGGTTCAAACCCTCTCTTTGGAGCCCTCCACTTGTCAAGCCCTATCTTTGGCAAGTCTCACGACATTTGGGTCGAAGGAGAAGGCATGCTCCATGCCGTGTACTTCACCAAGAGCAACAACAACACATGGTCAATCAAGTACACCAACCGCTACGTGCACTCCGATACATTTAGGGTTGAGAAAGGACTGAAGAAACCATGCTTCCTCCCTGCCATTGACGGTGACCCTCTTGCGATGCTCATAGCCGGTACCCTGAACATTGTAAGTATGCACATGATTAGCTAGCTTGCTGCTGCAATAGGCAACTCTTTTTCTTCTTCTGGTAGTTATGGGATGCTGAGATACGCCGCATACGAGCAGCTAAGGTTCGGAAAGGCTTTCAAGAACATGAGCAACACCAGCGTGTTTGAGCATGCTGGGAGAGTCTTCTCAGCAGCAGAAAATGATAACCCCCATGAGATTGACTTATGTAGTCTTGGCACACTAGGTAGCTGGAACGTCGATGGAGGATGGAAGATGCCATTCACTTTGCACCCCAAGGTTTGTCCAGCCGCTTACTTTCTCAAAATGATAGTTTATCAATATACACACACATGTCAAGTGTATGATTGTGATGCGTTAGAGGTGATACCAAATAGCAACACCATATAATTTGAAATAGTACTTTGATCACTAATTAGACAAGGCATAAAATGTGGTAACCGAAAATAAGTAAATGCATATTATTTGTTGCCTTCTGGTTTACATGCAAGAGAATATTATTAGTTAAGAAGGACAACAAACTATTTTTTACCGGAAACAGTAGGAAATTCCTCCTTTGTATCTTTTTCTATTTTCTTTTAGGAGTATCCTCTACATGCAAAAAATAATACTATTATTCCATCATAACACGTAGTCCCTCCTTGACAAATTATAATGCATATAAACTTGTTCAAAGTCAAATTGTCTAAAATTTGACCAAGTTTATAGAAGATTAAGTGACCATTCACAGTAACAAATAAATACCATGTGAAAATAAATTTCTTAATGAATCTAAAAGTATTGATTTAGTTCTGTAAATGCTGATAAATTTATCAATAAACTTGGTCCAAGTTTACAAAGTTTGACTTTAACCAAATCTTATCTAATATGCACTTTAATTCAGCACCAAATTTTATATGCACTATAATTTAAAAAATGGTACAATTCATATTAATACTGCTTGTAAGACATTCTTAGTTTGATTACGAAATTACACTAGTTCTTTTTGGAGAATTTATCATGTTGAGTTGGTACTTATCAACTGAGGAAGATGATAGCCCGGAGGAATTTGAGAGCTCAAATTTCCGAATGTTACCGTGCTATGTGCCAGCTGTCCCAAAATATCTTATCCTCCTAATGGTCATATCATTGAAGGTCATTTATGTCTTATCATGTCGGGCTGCTCCCTAGGCTATAAATAGCCGCCCCCTACAACTACTAGCTGGTTGGCTACTCCAAGAGAAGCTGACACTTGTCATTAGAGGAATTGAAACTTGCCATTTGAGAGCATCCCATCCTCCGAGGACTTTGAGCAAAAATCATCAAGTGAGGAAAACCCAAACCCAAACTCCTTCAAACCCAAAGTGATTGAGCATCACCGAAGAGATTGATCCTGCGTGGATCCGATGCTTGTTACCTTTGAAGACTGTGCATCTTCCAGATGGTTAGGCGTCATGGTCTAGCGCATCCAAGAGGAAATTGTGGATCGCTGAGTGACCGAGTTTGTGAAGGTTTGGAAGTCACCTGAAGACTTACCACGAGTGATTGCGCGAGGTCTGTGTGACCTTAGCTCAAGGAGAATACGATGTGGACTGTGTGTCCTTAGGCTTAAATATCTAGCTGCTCCAACCAGACGTACAACTATCACAGCAGTTGGAACTGGTCTACCAAATCATTGTCTTCACCAAGCCTACTGGTTCTATTTCCTCAACTCTTTCAATTCCTCATTACTGTGTTAAGTGCTTGTTCATATCTGTTTGAAGACTTTGACTGAAGAATTTCTCAATTTCCTCGGTTCAATTTCTTCAGTTTGTTTGTCTTCCTCCTGTTTATTCTATGCTTACGCTTTCTGTACTCTGTGCATGTTTACATTTCATCATGATGACCCTGCTTATGTTCTGTAATGTTTGCATTTGAGTACTTATTCCGCTGCAAGTAGTTATTCACTTAGGAATTTCCTCACCCTGAAATTCCTCAGTGAAGAATTCATAAAAATCGCCTATTCACCCCCCTCTAGTCGACTTAACGCACTTTCAATTGGTATCAGAGCAAGGTACTCCCTTGTTCTATGTGATTTTGGTTTAACCGCCTGGAGTTTTAGTTTTTCGACCACAGGAATGAAGACTGTGTCATGCCCCACCTTTGACGGTCATGATTATCCCAAGTGGAAGGCCATGACGAAGAAGCGACTTATGGCGATGAACAGCGAGCTATGGATCGTCACTAAGATTGGTCTTACCGATCTATGCAAGATGGCGGAGGCTGATGACATTCGCAAGTACACTCTTCTCAATCTCACGGCAAAGGACGTCATCTGCTCCTCTCTGTCTCAAAATTAGTTCAGGAACATTATGCATCTTAGCCATGCAAAGCTCATCTGGGACCGTCTATCTGAGGTCTATGAAGGTCATCGAACTCATCATGATCCTGTAAGTGCATCTAGTGCCCCTTAGTGATTTTGGTGTATTGAAGACTTATAGGTTAAGGGACTAATGCGTTTGTGAGTGTACACAGGTCTATAAGTCTATGAGGAGTTTGATATTTACAGAGAAATTCGACCCCTAAAAATGTATATCTTCGACTGAAGACTTTGGTATTTCTGAAGACTTTCACGAAGACTTTGAAAGTGAAGAAATTGGTGTATCCGTGAAGACTTGATATTCATGCAAGGAATATGAAGCTTGAAGACTTTTGTTTTCATAGTTTTGTTTTTCTCTCTCTTGAGTCATAGGAAACACCATACTATTAAAGGGGGTCGAGGAAATACTAAGGAAAAATTTCCATGTGATGCTCAACTCAAAATCCTACACCTACCAAACCCTTTGAGTGAAGCCTTTGGAAATCTCATACAGTTCAGTCACTTTCTTCAGTGACAGAGACGAAGTTCTTCTAGTCGCTGAGGAATTTGTTCTGACTGAGGAGTTAGGAACTCGCCAGTGCGGATTACCTACACAGTGAGGATCATGATAGCCCTGATGAATTTGAGAGTCAAATTTCAGACCGTTGCTGTGCTGCGCGCCAGCTGTCCCAAAATATCTTATCCACCTAACGGTCATATCAGACAAGGGCATTTATGTCTTATCATGTCAGGCTGCTCCCTAGGCTATAAATAGACGCCCCCTAAAACCACTAGTTGGTTGGCTGCTCCGAGAGAAACCGACACTTGTCATTTGAGAGCAACCCATCCTCCGAGGACTTTGAGCGAAAATCATCGAGTGAGGAAAAACCCAAACCCAAACACCTACAAACCCCAAAGTGATTGAGCATCACTGAAGAGATTGATCCTGCATGGATCCGATGCTTGTTACCTTTGAAGACAGTGCTTCTTCCAGACAGTTAGGCGTCATGGTCTAGAGCATCCAAGAGGAATTGTGGATCGCCGAGTGACCGAGTCTGTGAAGGTTTGGAAGTCGCCTGAAGACTTACCACGAGTGATTGGACGAGATCTGTGTGATCTTAGTTCAAGGAGAATACGGTGAGGACTCTGAGCTGCATGCTCAGCGACTGGGTGTCCGGGACTGTGTGTCCTCGAGTTTAAATACTCAGCCGCTCCAACCAGACGTACAACTGAGACAGCAGTTGGAACTGGTCTAACAAATCATTGTCGTCACCAACCTTACTGGTTCTATTTCCTCAATTCTTTCATTTCCTCATTACTGTGTTGAGTGATTATTCATATCTGTGTTTGAAGACTTTGAGTAAAGACTTTCTCAATTTCCTCAGTTCAATTTCTTTAGTCTGTTTGTCTTCACCTTGTGGTATCTTGTGTTTACGCTTTCTGTACTCTGTGCTTGTCTTCATTTCATCATCATGACTAAGTCTGTATCCTGTTATGCTTACTTCTGAGTACTTATTCCGCTGCTAGTAGTTCTTCGCTAAGGAATTTCCTCACCGGCAAATTCCTTAGTGAAGAATTCATAAAAATCACCTATTAACCCCCCTCTAGTCGATATAACGCACTTTCAATTGGTATCAGAGCAAGGTACTCCCTTGTTCTGTGTGATTTTGGTTTAACCACCTGGAGTTCTAGTTATGTCGACTGCAGGATTGAGGAACGTTTCCTGCCCCATCTTTGATGGTCATGAGTATCCTCGGTGGAAGGCCATGATGAAGAAGCGACTCATGGCTATGGACAACGAACTATGGACCGTCACCGAGATCCGTCTTACCGATCTATGCAAGATGGCTGAAGCTGATGACATTCGCAAGTACACTCTCCTCAACCTCACAGCGAAGGATGTCATCTGCACAAGTCTGTCCCGAAATCAGTTCAGGAATGTCATGCATCTCAATCACGCGAAGCTAATCTGGGACCGTCTCTCTGAGGTCTATGATGGTCATCTAAATCTTAATGATCCTTGGCTTGATGATTACAAGGAATCTCTCAAGGAGATGATATTCGAACCAGAATCATCATCGTCCAACCCCTGCCTTATGGCAAAAAGTGCTAAGGTAAACGAAGGCTACCTATCCGAGTCCAGTGATGATGAATCTGGTGATGAATTTGGACCTAGCTATGATAAACTTGCTTCCCTTGCCACTAAACAACAAAGAGCTTTGGAAAAAGTTCATTACATGCTAAATAAGAGCGATGATATGTTGGGCGAAGAAATGGATCAGTCAAAAGCCTTGGTTGAAAGTCTTCAGGGACTCCATTCCAAGTTTGACGATCTTCAAGGTCATCATAACGCTCTCTTATCTGATCACGAGAAACTTTCTCTTGAACTTCTTCAAAGAAAGCAAGATCTTGAGAAGCTAAGAGTGAGTTATGAAGATCTTTAGAAGGATCGCGATTCATTACTTGCTCAACAAATCAGCGCTGCTCAAGAAGAATTTGTTCCTCCATGCTTAAAGTGCATTGAACGTGAATCTGCTAATTCTTCACCTGAATGTTCAAATGATTCAACTGTTACAAATTCTTCACCAGCCTCTGCTATCACTAATTCCTCATCTGAGGACATTGCTAGTACTACTAATGATGCATGGCTGAAGGAATTGTACATGACAGGCATGTACAAAAGCCTCAAAGGGCATCAGATTCTTTGTGAGGTGCTCAAAAAGCAGATCCTCAACAGAAACCCTAGGAAAGAGGGTATTGCCTTTGAGAGGAAACTCAATGCTGATGAAACATATTGGAAGCCTGAGCAGTACCCCAAAACCTCATGGGTTGCTGCAAAGGGACCTCCAGTTGATCCATCTAACTTATCTGGCTTTACATGTGAATTTTCTCATTCTTCTGATGAGTCATTTGATTCCAACTATAAACTGTTCAAAAATCGGAATGGTGAAGTATTTGCTAGATATGTTGGGACTAACTGCAGGAACGGTTCCCCTATGAAGAAAATCTGGGTTCCCAAAAGTTATGTTGAAAGTCTTCAGGTGAATGTTCTCATGACACCACCTGTGAAGACCAGGAATCCCAGATCAAATTCTTCATATGGACCTAATTCTTCACATGGATCAAATTCCTCAAATGGATCAAAGTCCTCATATGATCATCATCGTGCTAACAACTCTGTTTCGCAGGGTAGAGCTAAGGGCTATGAATATGCGCATTATTCTTCAAATCATTATGTTCATAAGTCCTCAAAGAATTTCTCTTCTTATTCATATGCTTACCTTAACCCCTCTTATGTGAAACGCAATGGATTGGCCTCTATGCCACCTTTCTCATATGATGCTCGCAGAGTGATGAACTCTTTTCCACCCCTTCAGATGTGGGTGGTGAAGAAAAAGAACTAATCTTTTATGCAGGGTCAGGTCTCCAGACGTGCCTTAACGTCTGAAGAATTTGCTGGAGGCTTGACAAAATGCCTGAAAGGACGCAGGCGAATCATGATGAAATAAACTTTCATTTCACACGTCCTCATACTGAAATATCTGTTCTTACTGTTTGATGAAATTCATCTGATGAACTTGATATCATATTCTTCATTGATGAAGTATATGAGATCGTAAGTTGCACTAATTCATCTGCAGGATGATTAGCCCAAAGTCAACGAGTGGGTTCTCGATAGTGGATGTACAATTCACATGACTGGTGACGAGAACCTATTGATGGATGCTCCCTTAACACCGTCGCATCTGAAGAACATCATCTTCGCTGACAAAGGCAAAAGTCAGGTATTGGGTCTAGGTAAGGTTGCGATCTCAAAGGATCGACACATGGACAAAGTCATGCTTGTCGAGTCCTTAGGATACAACCTCATGTCTGTCTCAATGCTTTGTGATCTTGATATGGTTGTTGTTTTTGGAAGATATCGATATGTTCTGATCATGGAAGTTGACTATTCCAAAGTCTTCAAAGGCTTTAGGAGAGGAGATCTGTATATTGTTGATTTGTCTACAGGACCACAACCAGCAATGTGCTTACTTGCAAAAGCTTCAGAAGGCTGGCTATGGCATCGACGACTTGGTCATGCTGGCATGAGGAACCTGAACACGCTTGCGAAGAAGAAGCATGTCATTGGCATTGAGAATGTCAAATTCCTCAAGGATTACTTATGTGGAGCTTGTGAAGCTGGAAAGATGACCAAGGCCAAGCATCCAACAAAAACTATCATGACCACTACTCGTCCATTTGAATTACTTCACATGGATCTCTTTGGTCCTAATCATTATACTGCTGTTTCAAATGATGCATCTCCATATGGCTTTGTCATTGTTGATGACTATTCTCGTTACACATGGGTACACATTATCACTTACAAACATGAAGTGCGGGAAATCTTCAAACGATTTTCCTTGAGGGCTTCAACCAACTTTGGTGTGAAGATCAAGCACATCAGAACTGACAATGGGACCGAGTTCAAGAATTTCGATCTTGATGGCTATCTTGATGAACTTGGTATTACTCATGAGTTATCTGCTCCTTATACTCCTCAGCAGAATGGCGTCGTGGAGCGCAAGAACAGAACCCTTGCTGAAATGGCTTGCACTATGCTTGATGAATACAAAATGCCTCGTCGTTTTTGGATTGATGCAATTGATACTGCATGCCACATCATCAATCGGGTATATCTTCACAAATTCTTCAAGAGGACTGCCTATGAACTCCTCACTGACAAGAAACCCAATGTGAGTTACTTCAAAGTCTTCGGCGCTAAATGTCGGATTAGAGATCCTCATCACAATGCTAAATTTGCACCGAAAGCACATGAAGGTTTTATGCTTGGTTACGGAAAGGACTCGCACACCTACAGAGTCTTCAACAACGTTCTTCACAAGGTTGTTGAAACTATAGATGTGCGGTTCGATGAAACTAATGGCTCGCAAAGAGAGCACCTACCTTCTGTGATAGATGAACCAGAACCTGAGGATTCTATCAAGTTCAAGGCTACTGAGGATGTTATTCCTACCGAAGAATCTGTTAAAGAATTCATTCCAGAACGTGAAGAAAATCGAGCTGGTGCACCTGATGAAAACGCTGAAGAAAATGGTGCTGAAGAAAATACTGATCAAATTCCTCAGTGACAACCAGCTCATCCTTGCATTGCAAAATAAGTGCAAGTTGAAAAGAGCATCGATGACATTCGAGCGCCAGGTCCTCTCACACGCTCAAAAGCTTCACATTTATCTAACTTTTGTGGGCACTATGCTTTTGTCTCTATTACAGAGCCCACTAAGGTAGATGAAGCATTTCTGGAGCCTGAGTGGATTCAGGCCATGCAAGAAGAATAACATCAGTTCGAGCTCAACAATGTCTGGGAACTGGTCAAACGTCCAGATCCTCGCAAGCATAATATCATCGGCACAAAGTGGATCTACCGCAACAAGCAAGATGAAAATGGCCTTGTGGTGAGGAATAAGGCACGACTTGTAGCTCAAGGCTACACACAGGTTGAAGGATTGATTTCGATGAAACTTCTGCACCTGTTGCTAGACTTGAGGCTATTCGCATGTTGCTTGCTTATGCTAACCATCATAATATTATCTTACAACAAATGGATGTGAAAAGTGCATTCCTCAATGGTAAGCTTGAGGAAGAAGTATATGTTGCTCAACCCCCAGGTTTTGAAGATCCAAAGAATCCTGACAAAGTCTTCAGACTTAACAAGGCCCTGTATGGCCTCAAGCAGGCCCCTCAGGCGTGGTATGACACTTTGAAGGAATTCTTCATGAAGAATGGCTTCACACCCGGTTCACTCGACCCTACTCTCTTTACTAAATCTTATGATGGTGAACTGTTTGTGTGCCAAATATACGTTGATGATATTATCTTTGGCTGTACTGACCAACGTTATAGTGATGAATTTGCCTATATGATGAGTGAAGAATATCAAATGTCTATGATGGGAGAGTTGAAATTCTTTTTAGGACTTCAAATTCATCAACAACACAATGGCATATTCATATCTCAGGAGAAATACCTCAAGGAAGTTCTGAGGAAATTCGGCATGCAAGACTGCAAAGGCGTCAAAATTCCTATGCCCACAAATGGCCATCTATGCACTGATGAAAATGGTATTCACTTCGATCACAAGGTATACCGCTCCATGATTGGCTCGTTATTGTACTTATGTGCATCCAGGCCAGATATAATGCTTAGTGTTTGCATGTGTGCCCGATTTCAAGCTGCACCGAAGGAATCACACCATAAGGCTGTGAAGCATATTCTTCGATATCTAGCTCACACACCAACACTAGGATTATGGTACCCCAAGGGCTCTACTTTTGATCTCACTGGATATTCTGACTCTGACTATGCTGGTGATCGTGTGGACCGCAAGTCAACATCTGGTACTTATCATTTCCTCGGACGATCCTTGGTCTGTTGGTCCTCGAAGAAACAGAACTGCGTATCACTATCTACTGCAGAGGCTGAGTACATTGCTGCTGGTTCTTGCTGTGCTCAACTGCTATGGATGAAGCAAACCCTCACGGACTATGGCATCAACGGGAAGAATGTGCCTCTCCTCTATGACAATGAGAGTGCCATCAAGATTGCTCACAACCCAGTTCAGCACTCGAAGACAAAGCACATATAGGTTCGTCATCATTTTCTTCGTGATCATGTGTTGAAGGGCGACATCTCCATCGAACACGTGAAGACTGAAGAACAGCTAGCAGATATCTTCACAAAGCCCTTGGATGAGAAGAGATTTAGCAAGTTGCGGTGTGAGCTAAATATCTTAGAATCTTCGAATGTTCTTTGAAAAAGGACACACATCCTGACACTTATGCAAAATTGATGACTTAGATGTGCAACACATGAAGAAACGTTTTTCTTCAATCAAAGAAGAATAGCACTCTAAGTGTGAAGAAATTAATGAAGAATTTGATTCTCGGAACCCTACGACAATTGTACGCGGTGTCTGAAATCATCATTCTTATACGGTGGGTCACGCCACCACCAAAGTTGAAAATCTTCATTTTTGAAATTCTTCAGTTTTTTTTCAAATTCTTAAACTTTCCAAAATCTTCAATTTTTCCGTCGTTTTTTTATTTGACTATATATATATATATATATATATATATATCTGAGTTTATGTCCTCTACAACATTCACTTATGGCTATTTCTTCAAGTTGCATTTTTCTGCTAAGTGAATGTGATCGGACCCTTCCCTCTCTATGCTATACTCAACCCAATCTATTAACAAATTCTTCATATGCGTTCTATTTGAAACTCGTCCAAAATCTTCACTGTGTCTTTGACAGCTGAAGAATTTGCGAACGGAACTTTAAAACTAATCTTATCCAAAATTTTCGATTTTACCGCTCAATCCGTTCAGGATCCCACGAAAGACTTATCTATTCACCCACGATCTAACACGATCTCCACTCCTCAGTACGTGAGTGACACATGTCAAGCGAAGGAGAAGGGTCAGGGGCAGGTTCGTCCAAAATCTTCGGGCGAACAGTTTTTCACTGCGACTATAAATACCCCCTCATCCCTTCCTCACTTCCTTTACTCCGCTCGACCGCTCTCTCTCTCGGTCGAGCTCCTCAAACCCTAGCGTCGCCGCTACTCCATCGTCACCGGTGAGGAAGAGCTTCACTGCCTCGACCTCGTCGCCGTCGTACTCGCGCCGACCGCAGAAATCTTCACTCCGCCGCCACCGTAGCTGTCTTCCTCCGCCAAGTTAGGGCGTGGAAGATCTACACCGACGAACTTCACTGTTCTGCTTCTCAGTTCGTCGTGTTCTTCACCCAGGGTAACTAAAAGTTACATTTACTACCCCTTTTGATTCGAAATTTCTCTACAAAATCTTCAAAGGTGTTTTATTCTTCAAATCCTCACACACAAAAAAACCTCACTAGTCATCTGTTCTTGATTCATTTCTCTAAGCATCGTTTTTCTTCAAGATTCCTCAATTGTGTGGATCTTAGATCTGTACAACTCTGGAACCTAAGACAAAGAACGCTTAGTGAAATTCTTCAAGGCTCATCTGGTTAAATTCCTCAAACTTGTTCTTTTTGAAAAACCTTCTGAGAACGCATATGACCTCTCCAAATTCCTCACAACTATACTCTGTTCACAGGTACTCATGTCCGCTGCTGAATCACTAGGTTCTCATCAAATTAACTCATTTGCAGCGTTCCTCGAAGAAAAGTTGCATACTTCTTCAGAAAATTTGATAGTTCAAATTCCTCATCTGAAGAATATGGCTGATGGTAAGAGGCCGCAGAAAGGAGGAAAGAAGCCAGAGGTCATGACTGCTTTTGAAATCCCTGAGGACCTCTATGCTGATTATTGCACACCTGATGAGGCTAAGTATGGAAAAGAAACCGAAACTCAGTGCAAGGTGCGCATACAGAAAATTGAACGGAGATGGGCAAGAGAATGGAGGGAGTACAGATATGTGACTCCAAAGTATATGAAGAAATTCGCACGTAATCCTCCATGCCCAAGAGCTCCATTGGTACCTGGCCAAAGAGCTGACCCCACCAGCATCAAGCGTGGTGAGGATTTTCCTGAAGAATGGGCCAAGCGCCAAGCTAAGTTGGCGAGACAAGCTAAAGAAGCAGTGAGGAAATTCAATGAAGACTCTGCTGCTGCTACTGCCACTGAGGCCTCTGTCAAGCTAAGAAAATCAGTGGCAAAGAGGCCTGCTCACAAGCCAAGTGCTTCACCAACTATGCCCTCACTGCCAAGTTCCTCAGCAATGCCCTCACAGCCAGAATCTTCAAAGCCGTCACGGCCAGATTCTTCAAAGCCCTCACGGCCAGTACCAACCACTGCTCCTCCTCCAAAGTCCTCAGCTGCTCCGGCAAAGTCCTCAACACCTGTACATTTGGCTACACGCCAAAGGACAACAGGCATCTCTATTGCCTCTGGTGCCTCAGCAAGTTCCTCAGCTGCACCAAAATCTTCATCAGGCCCCACTCTGTTGAAGACTAAGGCAACGGCTGGTCGAGGTACTCGGCCTAGTCCGAAGAAGAAATAGGTTGCTTTCCATGTGCCATCTGACGATGAAGCTGATGATGATGAACTTGCAGAAATCATCAGAGACCGACAAGAAAGGGACACTAAAGCCAAAGGCACAAATGTGCCACTGCTTTTGGATCCAAGGGCGATCCTTGATTACATGGATCTCTGGCACAAGGATCCAAATACTCCTATGCCTGATTTCAAGTTGACTCCTGGTCAAAGTCACATGCTGACCCATTTCATCACTGAAGAGAAATGGAAATTTGAGAAGGCCAGGAAGATCAAGGAGTCTCAGTTCAGAAAAGAGAAGTTCCTGAAGAATAACGTTGTCAATATGACACCTGATGAACTCCTCAAGATCCAAGCTGAAATCTAAACCCTCAGCAATGACTTCAATGCTTACTATGCTGATTGGCAAGGAGCCAAAGTCAGGTTTGTGAAACTGACTGAGAAATTCACAAATGTTGCAGCCCCATCGCAACAAAAAATTCCTCAAGCTAAAGCATCTGCTCAGCCAACTGAAGAACATGCCAACATCGCTGATGACATTCAGGCTGCTGAAGAAAATGCTAGTTCCAGGGCTGATGACTCCATTCCAGCCGCTGAAGAAATTATGAGGGCATCCACTAGTGGTGCGCCTGAAGAAACTGAAAATGTCAGGGCGACTGCATCAGTTGCGCCTGAGGAAATTCAACCAGATTCCTCAGCTCCTCCCGCGCCTACACCAACTCCTATTCTTCCATCTGCATCAGATGCGAGGAAGACCAAGGCTGCAGAGCGAGCTTCAGTGAAGAAAAGGAAAGCATCCAGTGCTTCAGAATCTTCAGCTCCAAAGAAGATGAAGCCTCTGACAAGCTCTATTGAAAATCCAATTGATGCTGTTCCAATTTCCACCATGTCATCAAAGGACCTTGTTCCTTTTGGTGAGGAATATGTGATCCCAAGCGGATCTAATGAAGAACCTCAATCTGCTGCTTCGCCAGAGCAGGTTGATGAAGAAATTGAAGTGGATGCGATCCCTTCAACACCTGTTGCTTCCTCGCCAATGCCTCAATTCACAACTGAAGAGGCTGGCGTTGAAGAAATTGAAGATGAAGACGTGGACATTGGCTGCACAATGCCCTTGATGAATGATGACTTTTGGGAAGGTCAGCACCCCAATACTCCACTCTTCACCCCACTTCAACAAATACCTCAGTCCCTTGCACCAACTGTTCAAATGGGCTCTGAAGACACTCATCCCACTTCGTCTGTGCATGAAGATATCCCAGCCGCTAGTGCTGAAGAAGCTGCTGTCGTTGAACCTTTGAACACGTAGCCTGCTACTGAAGAGGAACCAGAAATTCCTCAGCTTGAAGAACCTGAGATTGCGATTCTAGAGGTTGTGATGCAACTCACTGACACTCCAGTGCCCAAGCCAACGGATCCATTCTCAAAGAAGCAAAAGTTCATGGCTGAAGATTTCTTCAGCGAGCATGTGTTCTTCACTGACTATAACCCCTATGACTTTGCTCGCATAAGGAAGAGACGTTTCTAGATAGCAAGTCAAGCAAATTTCTATTCCTCAGTACTGTTCAACAAAGACAAAGTCTTCGATCATGAACACATTCCTCATGTAGACATGGAGTCTCTGCCGTGCTTCGAGCCAGTCCTCAGTGTTCTTCATGATGCTGGAATGTTAAATTTCTGCACTAACATCTGTGACTGGAATGAAGAACTCATTCTTCAATTCTATGCAATGCTGCACATCACAGGGAACTCTGAAGATGTGAATTCATGGGTGTTGGACTGGATGTCAGAAAATACTCACTACAAGGCACCAGCAACTGAATTGCTTCGTGCCCTCCCACTCAGTCCTCCCCTTGATGGTGCTCATTGTGTCTACAGTGAACCTGAACTTTTAAATCATTTCATGCAAGTGCTGATGAAGCCATTGAAGCCAGGGCAAGCTCCTCGAACCAAATTCCTCGTCAAGGAATTACTATATGTGCCCTGGACTGTCTATCGCATTCTGTCGAAGACAATGAGTCCTATCAAAGGCCACGACTCAAATGATGAAGAGGTCGTTGGTATCATGAAGAACATGCTTTTCAATATCATTCATGGCGTTCCCGTCAACTTCCATGATTTCTTCATGAGGACTCTAGCAAATATTGCTATGTCACCATTTGAGCTGAAGCCTTATGCACCATGGATTATGAGATTCATCAGGACAAGGGCTTCACTGAATTACAAAGCTGACACTTTGAACCATGGCAGCTACTTGCCTCCGATTGAAGTCCTCAAACGGACATATTACTCAGCTGATGACAAAGGCAAGGCAACTGCTGTAATAGATGAAGGAATTCGTCCATTGGATGGTCAATTTCGCAAGGTTGCATCCTACTCCACCAATGATGACTCTGCCACACATGACTCTACTGCCAAGCAAAATCCCCAGGGTGATGACTGATCGTGAGTTACTCCTCAGTCTTCATCAGAAGGTTGATCGCAATCATAAATGGGTCAAGCGTCAATTTGGTTCAATTCTTCACAACATGACCTCAACACACAATGCAGTGAAGAAAAACCAATACTACCTCCATGAAACCTTCAACCGTACCTGGGATGTTCTCTCTCATATCTACAGCGCTGCAGATCTGAAGAATATGGGACTCAAGGAAGACTTTGACTGGTCTGCACCTCCACCGAAGAAATTCAAGAAGGTCAAAGTTCCTTCCTTGGTGGCCAGCTCTTATTCTTCATCATGCGAGACTGATGAAAATGAAGACTTGGACGAAACTGCGACATGCCCTACTACAACAACCGACCCCAACAATGCTGGCGCTCCTCCATCAACTTGATATTCTTCAGGGGCGTTAGTCCTCAGTTTCGATCCTTTTGGTCATTTGATGACAAAGGGGGAGAAATTTGAGTTAGTCTTCAAGCGGGTCTATTATATGGGCGTTTATTTTTGCTAAGTTACAACTCTCGTTCTTCTGAAACTTTATTGGATCGAGTTGTAATCTTAAACCCGATGGTGCCCTGATACTTTTGATGCACTGTGCTTTGATACTCTCGATATGTTATTCTGCATGCTTGTTCCTCATTAATGTTACTGCACGCATGCTGAATTTCATAAGGCACCATATTTCATCATGCATTTCAAATTCTTCATATCATATGTCAAATGCGTGTATGAATTACAAGATATAGGGGGGAGATCTCCATGATTTAACTCTTCAAGTGTGCATTGCTTCAAAAGCAAATTCCTCACTATGCACATCTTTAGGGGGAGTTCTTCTATATCTTGCAATCAAATTCCTCAATATCAGTACTTACACTTCATATGTTTATCCCCGTTGAAAACTTAACCTATATTGTCATCAGTCACCAAAAAGGGGGAGATTGTAAGTGCATCTAGTGCCCCTTAGTGATTTTGGTGTATTGAAGACTTATAGGTTAAGGGACTAATGTGTTTGTGAGTGTACATAGGTCTATAAGTCTATGAGGATTTTCAATATTTACAGAGAAAGTCAACCCCTAAAAATGTATATCTTCGACTGAAGACTTTGGTATTTCTAAAGACTTTCATGAAGACTTTGAAAGTGAAGAAAATGGTGTATCCGTGAAGACTTGATATTCATGTAAGGAATATGAAGCTTGAAGACTTTCGTTTTCATAGTTTTGTTTTTCTCTTTCTTGAGTTATAGGAAACACCGTACTGTTAAAGGGGGTCGAGGAAATACTAAGGAACAATTTCTATGTGATGCTCAACTCAAAATCCTACACCTACCAAACCCTTCGAGTGAAGCCTTTGGAAATCTCATACAGTTCAGTCACTTTCTTCAGTGATAGAGACGAAGTTCTTCTGGTCGCTGAGGAATTTGTTCTGACTGAGGAGTTAGGAATTCACCAGTGCGGATTGCCTACACAGTGAGGATCATGATAGCCCTGATGAATTTGAGAGTCAAATTTCCGACCGTTGCTGTGCTGCGCGCCAGCTGTCCCAAAATATCTTATCCACCTAACGGTCATATCAGACAAGGGCATTTATGTCTTATCATGTCGGGCTGCTCCCTAGGCTATAAATAGCCGCCCCCTACAATCACTAGTTGGTTGGCTGCTCCGAGAGAAACTGACACTTGTCATTTGAGAGCAACCTATCCTCCGAGGACTTTGAGCGAAAATCATCGAGTGAGGAAAAACCCAAACCCAAACACCTACAAACCCCAAAGTGATTGAGCATCACTGAAGAGAGTGATCCTGCGTGGATCCGACGCTTGTTACCTTTGAAGACTGTGCTTCTTCCAGGCGATTAGGCATCATGGTCTAGAGCATCCAAGAGGAATTGTGGATCACCGAGTGACCGAGTCTGTGAAGGTTTGGAAGTCACCTGAAGACTTACCACGAGTGATTGGATGAGATCTGTGTGATCTTAGTTCAAGGAGAATACGGTGAGGACTTGGTGTCCTGAGTTGCGTTCTCAGCGACTGGGTGTCCGGGACTGCGTGTCCTCGAGTTTAAATACTCAGCTGCTCCAACCAGACGTACAACTGAGACAGCAGTTGGAACTGGTCTAACAAATCATTGTCTTCACCAACCTTACAGGTTCTATTTCCTCAACTCTTTCATTTCCTCATTACTGTGTTGAGTGATTGTTCATATCTGTGTTTGAAGACTTTGACTGAAGACTTTCTCAATTTCCTCAGTTCAATTTCTTCAGTCTGTTTGTCTTCACCTTGTGTTATCCTGTGTTTACGCTTTCTGTACTCTGTGCTTGTCTTCATTTCATCATGATGACTAAGTCTGTATCCTGTTATGCTTACTTCTAAGTACTTATTCCGCTGCTAGTAGTTCTTCGCTAAGGAATTTCCTCACCGGCAGATTCCTCAGTAAACAATTCATAAAAATCGCCTATTCACCCCCCCTCTAGTCGATATAACGCACTTTCAGATCCCTGGTTCGGGGAGTTCATGGAAATCACGCAAGGCTATGATTTTCAATCTCGAATCATCATCCTCTTCACCGTGCCTCATGGCTAAAGCTGCCAAGGTAACTGAATGCTACCTATCTGAGTCCAGTGATGATGAATCTGGTGATTAATTTGGACCCAGTTATACCAAACTTGCTTCCCTTTCCACTAAACAACAAAGAGCTTTGGAAAAAGTTCAAAACATGCTGGATAAGAGCGATGATATGTTGGGTGAAGAAATGGATCAGTCGAAAGCTTTGGCTGACAGTCTTCAGAGACTCCATTCTAAGTTTGACAACCTTCAAAGTCATCATAACACTATCTTATCTGATCATGAGAAGCTTTCTTACGAATTTCTTCAAAGAAAGCAAGATCTAGAGAAGCTAAGGGAGAGTTATGAAGATCTTCAGAAGGAGCATGATTCATTTCTAGCTCAACAAATCAGCGCTACTCAGGAAGAATTCATTCCTCCGTATTTGAAGTGCATTGAACATGAATCTGCTAATTCTTCACCTGAATGTTCAAATGCTTCTAATGCTACAAATTCTTCACCTGTCTCTACTATCACTAATTCCTCATATGAGGACATTGCTAATATCAATAACGATGCAGGGATGAAGGAATTGTATATGACAGGCATGTACAAAAGCCTCAAAGGGCATCAAGCTCTTTTTGATGTGCTTAAAAAGCAGATCCTCAACAGGAACCCTAGGAAAGAGGGTATTTCCTTTGAGAGGAAACTCAATGCTGATGGAACATACTGGAAGCCTGAGCAGTACCCCAAAACCTCATGGGTTGGTGCAAAGGGATCTCTAGTAGATCCAACTACTCTATCTGGCTTTACATGTGAATCTCCTCATTCTTCTGATGAGTCATTTGACTCCAACTATAAACTGTTCAAAAATTAGAATGGTGAAGTATTTGCTAGATATGTTGGCACTAACTTCAGGAATGGTTCTCCTATGAAGAAAATGTGGGTTCCCAAAAGGTGCCTTGAAAGTCTTCAGGTGAATGTCATCATGACACCACCTGCGAAGAATAGGAACCCCAGATCAAATTATTCATATGGATCCAAGTCCTCACGTGGATCAAATTCCTCAAAAGGATCAAAGTCCTCATATGAACATCATCGTGCTAACACCTCTGTTTCACAGGGAAAAACTAAGGGCTATGAATATGAGCATTATTCCTATAACCATTATGTTCATAAATCCTCGAAGAATTTCTGTACTTATTCATCTGCTTACCCTAACTCCTCCTATGTGAAACAGAGTGGACTGGCTTCTATGGCACCTTTCTCTTATGGAGCTCGCAGATTGATGAACTCTTTGCCACCCCTTCAGATGTGGGTGGTGAAGAAAAATAACTAATCTCTTATGCAAGGTCAGGTCTCCAGACGTATTTAAAAGTCTGAAGAATTTGCTGGAGACCTGAAGATGGTTGAAAGGATGCAAGCTAATCATGAAGAAATGGATTTTCATTGCTCACGTCCTCATAATGCTTTATCTATTCTATTGCTTGATAAAATTTGATCTGATGAATTTGATGTCATATTCTTCAGTGACACTACTAGGAAAAGGGCTATAGATGGAAATGGCACTAATGGCGCACCAGACATGTGGTGCGCCATTAGTATATACTAATGGCGCACCACCTTCTGATGCGCCATTAGTGTTGAAACTACTAATGGCGCACCCTGCCTACGGTGCGCCATTAGTACCAATTTTTTTTTTGAACTAGTGCGCCTGTCCAAACATACTAATGGCGCACCGTGGGTGTGGTGCGCCATTACTAGTTAAACTAGTAATGGCGCACCATGCCACGGTGCGCCATTAGTAACCTTGGCCACCACTTCCACCGAATGCACCCCCCCCCTCCCCGTGGATCGCCTTTTCAGTTTTTAAAAAAATAAAAGAAAATGATAAAAATGTCAAAAAAATAAAAGAAAATAAGTTTCCCATGTGATATGTGGCCTAGTTGTTGGGAAAATTTGCAAATATGAATTTTGACTTCATTTGCAAAATCTCGCGAGAATTTGTAAAAATGGGCATAACTTTTGAATACTAACTCGGATGAAAAAGTTTTTTATATGAAAAATCATCTACTCGAAAAGTTACATCCAAATTTCCAAAATCCTCAAAAACCTAACAAAAACAAAGATACGGGGCTTTTAAGATCTAGAGAGGCAAAAAAATCAAAAAAATTCAAACTTACTAATGGCGCACCTGCCCATGGTGCGCCATTAGTATCTTCCCGCCTTAAAAATTCAAAATAAATCAAAAAAATAAAAAAAATTACTAATGGCGCACCTGACCATGGTGCGCCATTAGTATCTTCCCGCCTTCAAAATTCAAAATAAATCAAAAAAATAAAAAAAATTACTAATGGCGCACCTGCCCGTGGTGCGCCATTAGTATCTTCCCGCCTTCAAAATTCAAAATAAATCAAAAAAATAAAAAAAATTACTAATGGCGCACCTGCCCGCGGTGCGCCATTAGTATGCCGTATATATGGCTGGTCCTCTCCTCCTCTCTTCATTTCATCTTCCCTTCTCTCCTCCACCATACTTCTCCTCTCCGGTGACCTCCTCCTCCTCTCCGGCGACCTCCTCCTCCCTCCTCCCTCCTCCCTCCTCC
>NC_057804.1:586360757-586361489 GCF_018294505.1 Triticum aestivum
AAAAAAATAAAACAAAATGATAAAAATGTCAAAAAAATAAAAGAAAATAAGTTTCCCATGTGATATGTGGCCTAGTTGTTGGGAAAATTTGCAAATATGAATTTTGACTTCATTTGCAAAATCTCGCGAGAATTTGTAAAAATGGGCATAACTTTTGCATACTAACTCGGATGAAAAAGTTTTTTATATGAAAAATCATCTACTCGAAAAGTTACATCCAAATTTAACTGGGGGAACCCCATTAAACATTTTCAAAATCCTCAAAAACCTAACAGAAAAAAAGATACGGAGCTTTTAAGATCTAGAGAGGCAAAAAAAATCAAAAAAAATTCAAACTTACTAATGGCGCCCCTGCCCATGGTGCGCCATTAGTATCTTCCCTCCTTCAAAATTCAAAATAAGTCAGAAAAATAAAAAAAATTACTAATGGCGCACCTGACAACGGTGCGCCATTAGTATCTTCCCGCCTTCAAAATTCAAAATAAGTCAAAAAAATAAAAAAAATTACTAATGGCGCACCTGACCACGGTGCGCCATTAGTATCTTCCCGCCGTCAAAATTCAAAATAAATAAAAAAATAAAAAAAATTACTAATGGCGCACCTGCCCGCGGTGCGCCATTAGTATGCCGTATATATGGCTGGTCCTCTCCTCCTCTCTTCATTTCATCTTCCCTTCTCTCCTCCTCTGCGGCGACCTCCTCCTCCCTCCTCCCTCCTCCCTCCTCCCCTCC
>NC_057804.1:586362419-586365565 GCF_018294505.1 Triticum aestivum
GCGCCATTAGTATACCAGATACTAATGGCGCACCACTGGTGCGCCATTAGTAAAAATTACTAATGGCATGCTGTTAGTGGCGCACCACAGATGCGCCATTAATGGCCATAATAGGTGCGCCATTAGTAGGGGTTTTTCTAGTAGTGTGATGAAGTATATGAGTCTGTAAGCTGCACTAATTCATCTGCAGGATGATCAACCCAAAGCCACTGAGTGGGTCCTCGATAGTGGATGTACAAATCACATGTCTGGTGACAAGAATCTATAGGTGGACGCTTCCTTATCACCATCACATCTGAAGCATATCACCTACACTGACAAAGGAAAAAACACGTTATTGGGTCTTGGTAAGGTTGTGATCTCAAAGGATCGACATGTGGACAAAGTCATGCTTGTCGACTCCTTAGGATTCAACCTCATGGCACTCTCAATGCTTTGTGATCTTGATATGGTTGTTATCTTTGGCAAGTATCATTGTGTTGTGATCATGGAAGCTGACCATTCCAAAGTCTTCGAAGGCTTTAGGAGAGGAGATCTGTACATTGTTGATTTTTCCACGGGACCATAACCAACTATATGTATTCTTGCAAAAGCTTCAGAAGCCTGGCTATGGCATCGACGACTTGGTCATGCTGGCATGAGGAACCTGCACACGCTCGCGAAGAAGAAGCATGTCATTGGCATTGAGAATGTCAAATTCCTCAAGGATCACTTGTGCGGAGCCTGTGAAGCTAGAAAGATGACCAAGGCCAGGCATCTAGCGAAGACTATCACGACTACCACTCGACCATTTGAATTGATTCACATGGATCTCTTTGGTCCTAACCATTATTCTGCATTCACTAATGAAGCATCTTTATATGGCTTTGTTATTGTTGATGATTACTCTCGTTACACATGGGTACATATCTTCACTTACAAACGTGAAGTGCATGAAGTCTTAACACGATTTTCCTCGAGGGCTTCAACAAACTTGGTTGTGAAGATCAAGCACATCAGAAGTGATAATGGAACTGAGTTCAAGAATACTAGTCTTGATGACTATCTTGACAAACTTGGTATTACTCCTGAGTTATCTGCTCCTTATACTCCTCAGCAGAATGGCGTCGTAGAGCGCAAGAACATGACTCTTGTTGAGATGGCTTGCACTATGCTTGATGAATACAAGACGCTTCATCATTTCTGGATTGAGGCAATTGATACGGCATGCCACATCATCAATAGGGTATATCTTCAAAAATTCTTCAAGAAGACTCATATGAGCTCCTCACTGACGAAAAACCCAATGTGAGTTATTTCAAAATCTTTTGTGCCAAATGTTGGATTAGAGATCCTCATCAAAATTCTAAAATTGCACCGAAAGCATATGAAGGTTTTATGCTTGGTTACGGAAAGGACTCGCACACCTACAGAGTCTTCAACAACGTTCACCTCAAACTTGATGAAACTGTAGATGTGTAGTTCGATGAAACTAATGGCTCGCAAAGAGAGCACCAACCTCCTGTGCTAGATAAAAAGTCACCTGAGGAGACCATCAAGCTTAAAGCTACTAGGATGTCATTCCTACCGAAGAATCTGCTGAAGAAGTCATTCCAGAATGTGAAGAACATCATGCTGATGCACCTGAGGAAAATGGTGCTAAAGAAAATGCTGACCAAATTCCTCGAAGACAACCCACTCATCCTCACATTGCAAATGAAGTGCAGATTGAGACAATCATCAGCGACATCAACGCACTAGGTCCTCTCACACGCTCAAAAGCTTCACATTTGTATAACTTTTGTGGGCACTTTGCTTTTGTCTCTATCACAGAGCCCACTAAGGTAGATGAAGCATTTCTGGAGCCTGAGTGGATTCAAGCTATGCAAGAGGAATTACATCAATTCGAGCTCAGCAACGTCTAGGAACTGGTCAAATGTCCAGATCCTCGCAAGCACAATATCATTGGCACAAAGTGGATCTACCGCAAGAAGCAAGATGAAAAAATGGCCATGTGGTGAGGTATAAGGCACGGCTTGTAGCTCAAGGCTACACACAGGTTGAAGGAATTGATTTCGATGAAACTTTTGCACCTGTTGCTAGACTTGAGGCTATTCGCATATTATTTGCTTATTCTAACCATCATAATATCATCTTACATCAAATGGATGTGAAAAGTGCATTCCTCAATGGTAAGCTTGAGGAATAAGTATATGTTGCTCAACCCCCAGGTTCTGAAGATCCCAAGCATCCTGACAAAGTCTTCATACTCAATAAGGCCCTCTACGGCCTCAAGCAGGCCCCTCGGGCGTGGTATGATACTTTGAAGGAATCCCTCATGAAGAAAGGCTTCAACCCCGGTTCACTTGACCCAACTCTTTTCACCAAAACCTATGATGATGAATTATTTGTGTGCCAAATGTATGTTAATGATATTACCTTTGGATGTACTGACCAATGTTACAGTGATGAATTTGCCTATATGATGAGCGAAGAATATCAAATGTCTATGATGGGAGAATTGAAATGTCAAAAAAATAAAAGAAAATAAGTTTCCCATGTGATATGTGGCCTAGTTGTTGGGAAAATTTGCAAATATGAATTTTGACTTCATTTGCAAAATCTCGCGAGAATTTGTAAAAATGGGCATAACTTTTGCATACTAACTCGGATGAAAAAGTTTTTTATATGAAAAATCATCTACTCGAAAAGTTACATCCAAATTTAACTGGGGGAACCCCATTAAACATTTTCAAAATCCTCAAAAACCTAACAGAAAAAAAGATACGGAGCTTTTAAGATCTACAGAGGCAAAAAAATCAAAAAAATTCAAACTTACTAATGGCGCACCTGCCCATGGTGCGCCGTTAGTATCTTCCCTCCTTCAAAATTCAAAATAAGTCAGAAAAATAAAAAAAAATTACTAATGGCGCACCTGACCACGGTGCGCCATTAGTATCTTCCCGCCTTCAAAATTCAAAATAAGTCAAAAAAATAAAAATAAAATTACTAATGGCGCACCTGACCACGGTGCGCCATTAGTATCTTCCCGCCTTCAAAATTCAAAATAAATAAAAAAAAATAAATAAAAATTTACCAATGGCGCACCTGCCCGCGGTGCGCCATTAGTATGCCGTATATATGGTTGGTCCTCTCCTCCTCTCTTC
>NC_057804.1:586366896-586370073 GCF_018294505.1 Triticum aestivum
AGTGGTGCGCCATTAGTATACCAGATACTAATGGCGCACCACTGGTGCGCCATTAGTAAAAATTACTAATGGCGTGCTGTTAGTGGCGCACCACAGATGCGCCATTAATGGCCATAATAGGTGCGCCATTAGTAGGGGTTTTTCTAGTAGTGTGATGAAGTATATGAGTCTGTAAGCTGCACCAATTCATCTGCAGGATGATCAACCCAAAGCCACTGAGTGGGTCCTCGATAGTGGATGCACAAATCACATGTCTGGTGACAAGAATCTATAGGTGGACGCTTCCTTATCACCATCACATCTGAAGCATATCACCTACACTGACAAAGGAAAAAACAAGTTATTGGGTCTTGGTAAGGTTGTGATCTCAAAGGATCGACATGTGGACAAAGTCATGCTTGTCGAGTCCTTAGGATTCAACCTCATGGCAGTCTCAATTCTTTGTGATCTTGATATGGTTGTTATCTTTGGCAAGTATCATTGTGTTGTGATCATGGAAGCTGACCATTCCAAAGTCTTCGAAGGCTTTAGGAGAGGAGATCTGTACATTGTTGATTTTTCCACGGGACCATAACCAACTATATGTATTCTTGCAAAAGCTTCAGAAGCCTGGCTATGGCATCGACGACTTGGTCATGCTGGCATGAGGAACCTGCACACACTCGTGAAGAAGAAGCATGTCATTGGCATTGAGAATGTCAAATTCCTCAAGGATCACTTGTGCGGAGCCTGTGAACCTAGAAAGATGACCAAGGCCAGGCATCTAGCGAAGACTATCACAACTACCACTCGACCATTTGAATTGATTCACATGGATCTCTTTGGTCCTAACCATTATTCTGCATTCACTAATGAAGCATCTTTATATGGCTTTGTTATTGTTGATGATTACTCTCGTTACACATGGGTACATATCTTCACTTACAAACGTGAAGTGCATGAAGTCTTAACATGATTTTCCTCGAGGGCTTCAACAAACTTGGTTGTGAAGATCAAGCACATCAGAAGTGATAATGGAACTGAGTTCAAGAATACTAGTCTTGATGACTATCTTGACAAACTTGGTATTACTCCTGAGTTATCTGCTCCTTATACTCCTCAGCAGAATGGTGTCGTAGAGCGCAAGAACATGACTCTTGTTGAGATGGCTTGCACTATGCTTGATGAATACAAGACGCTTCATCATTTCTGGATTGAGGCAATTGATACGGCATGCCACATCATCAATAGGGTATATCTTCAAAAATTCTTCAAGAAGACTCATATGAGCTCCTCACTGACGAAAAACCCAATGTGAGTTATTTCAAAATCTTTTGTGCCAAATGTTGGATTAGAGATCCTCATCAAAATTCTAAAATTGCACCGAAAGCATATGAAGGTTTTATGCTTGGTTACGGAAAGGACTCGCACACCTACAGAGTCTTCAACAACGTTCACCTCAAGGTTGATGAAACTGTAGATGTGTAGTTCGATGGAACTAATGGCTCGCAAAGAGAGCACCAACCTCCTGTGCTAGATAAAAAGTCACCTGAGGAGACCATCAAGCTTAAAGCTACTAGGATGTCATTCCTACCGAAGAATCTGCTGAAGAAGTCATTCCAGAATGTGAAGAACATCATGCTGATGCACCTGAGGAAAATGGTGCTGAAGAAAATGCTGACCAAATTCCTCGATGACAACCCACTCATCCTCACATTGCAAATGAAGTGCAGATTGAGACAATCATCAGCGACATCAACGCACTAGGTCCTCTCACACGCTCAAAAGCTTCACATTTGTATAACTTTTGTGGGCACTTTGCTTTTGTCTCTATCACAGAGCCCACTAAGGTAGATGAAGCATTTCTGGAGCCTGAGTGGATTCAAGCTATGCAAGAGGAATTACATCAATTCGAGCTCAGCAACGTCTAGGAACTGGTCAAATGTCCAGATCCTCGCAAGCACAATATCATTGGCACAAAGTGGATCTACCGCAAGAAGCAAGATGAAAAAATGGCCATGTGGTGAGGTATAAGGCACGGCTTGTAGCTCAAGGCTACACACAGGTTGAAGGAATTGATTTCGATGAAACTTTTGCACCTGTTGCTAGACTTGAGGCTATTCGCATATTATTTGCTTATTCTAACCATCATAATATCATCTTACATCAAATGGATGTGAAAAGTGCATTCCTCAATGGTAAGCTTGAGGAATAAGTATATGTTGCTCAACCCCCAGGTTCTGAAGATCCCAAGCATCCTGACAAAGTCTTCATACTCAATAAGGCCCTCTACGGCCTCAAGCAGGCCCCTCGGGCGTGGTATGATACTTTGAAGGAATCCCTCATGAAGAAAGGCTTCAACCCCGGTTCACTTGACCCAACTCTTTTCACCAAAACCTATGATGATGAATTATTTGTGTGCCAAATGTATGTTAATGATATTACCTTTGGATGTACTAACCAATGTTACAGTGATGAATTTGCCTATATGATGAGCGAAGAATATCAAATGTCTATGATGGGAGAATTGAAATGTCAAAAAAATAAAAGAAAATAAGTTTCCCATGTGATATGTGGCCTAGTTGTTGGGAAAATTTGCAAATATGAATTTTGACTTCATTTGCAAAATCTCGCGAGAATTTGTAAAAATGGGCATAACTTTTGCATACTAACTCGGATGAAAAAGTTTTTTATATGAAAAATCATCTACTCGAAAAGTTACATCCAAATTTAACTGGGGGAACCCCATTAAACATTTTCAAAATCCTCAAAAACCTAACAGAAAAAAAGATACGGAGCTTTTAAGATCTAGAGAGGCAAAAAAAATCAAAAAAATTCAAACTTACTAATGGCGCACCTGCCCATGGTGCGCTGTTAGTATCTTCCCTCCTTCAAAATTCAAAATAAGTCAGAAAAATAAAAAAAATTACTAATGGCGCACCTGACCACGGTGCGCCATTAGTATCTTCCCGCCTTCAAAATTCAAAATAAGTCAAAAAAATAAAAAAAAATTACTAATGGCGCACCTGACCACGGTGCGCCATTAGTATCTTCCCGCCTTCAAAATTCAAAATAAATAAAAAAATAAAAAAAATTACCAATGGCGCACCTGCCCGCGGTGCGCCATTAGTATGCCGTATATATGGTTGGTCCTCTCCTCCTCTCTTCATTTCATCTTCCCTTCTCTCCTCCTCTGCG